>NW_026889769.1:522500-702500 GCF_033153115.1 Saccostrea echinata
TTAAAAATCTTCTTCTCAGGAACAGCAAAGCCCTGATTAGTCATATTTATATGAAAGCATCCTCAGGTAGTGTAGATTCAAGTTTGTTCAAATCCTGACCCCCCGGGGGTAGGGCGGGGCCACAATGGAGGATCAAAGTTTTACATAGAAATATATAGGAAAAATCTTTAAAAATCTTCTTCTCAGGAACAGCAAAGCCCTGATTGATCATATTTATATGAAAGCATCCTCAGGTAGTGTAGATTCAAGTTTGTTCAAATCCTGACCCCCCGGGGGTAGGGCGGGGCCACAATGGAGGATCAAAGTTTTACATAGAAATATATAGGAAAAATCTTTAAAAATCTTCTTCTCAGGAACAGCAAAGCCCTGATTGATCATATTTATGTGGAAGTATCCTCAGGTAGTGTAGATTCAAATTTGTTCAAATTCTGACCTCCCGGGGATAGGGCGGGGCCACAATGGAGGATCAAAGTTTTACATAGAAATATATAGGAAAAATCTTTAAAAATCTTCTTCTCAGGAACAGCAAAGCCCTGATTGATCATATTTATGTGGAAGTATCCTCAGGTAGTGTAGATTCAAATTTGTTCAAATCCTGACCTCCCGGGGATAGGGCGGGGCCACAATGGAGGATCAAAGTTTTACATAGAAATATATAGGAAAAATCTTTAAAAATCTTCTTCTCAGGAACAGCAAAGCCCTGATTGATCATATTTATGTGGAAGTATCCTCAGGTAGTGTAGATTCAAGTTTGTTCAAATCCTGACCCCCCGGGGGTAGGGCGGGGCCACAATGGAGGATCAAAGTTTTACATAGAAATATATAGGAAAAATCTTTAAAAATCTTCTTCTCATGAACAGCAAAGCCCTGATTGATCATATTTATGTGGAAGTATCCTCAGGTAGTGTAGATTCAAATTTGTTCAAATCCTGACCTCCCGGGGATAGGGCGGGGCCACAATGGAGGATCAAAGTTTTACATAGAAATATATAGGAAAAATCTTTAAAAATCTTCTTCTCAGGAACAGCAAAGCCCTGATTGATCATATTTATGTGGAAGTATCCTCAGGTAGTGTAGATTCAAATTTGTTCAAATCCTGACCTCCCGGGGATAGGGCGGGGCCACAATGGAGGATCAAAGTTTTACATAGAAATATATAGGAAAAATCTTTAAAAATCTTCTTCTCAGGAACAGCAAAGCCCTGATTGATCATATTTATGTGGAAGTATCCTCAGGTAGTGTAGATTCAAGTTTGTTCAAATCATGACCCCCTGGGTTAGGGTGGGGCCACAATGGAGGATAAAAGTCTGAAATAGAAATGTATAGGAAGATATCTTCTGATGAAGAACTGCAAAGCCATGATTAGTCATTTTGATATGGAAGCATCCTCAGGTAGTGTAGATTCAAGTTTGTTAAAATGATGACCCCAGGGGATAGGGATGGGCTATAATGGGGGATCGAAAATTTTACATAGGAACATATAGGAAAATATCTTCTTCTCAAGAACTGAAAATCATGTTTAGTCATTTTGATATGGAAGCATCCTCAGGTAGTGTAAATTCAATTTTGTTCAAATGATGACCCCCGAGGGTAGGGTGGGGCCCAATAGGGGGATCGAAAGTTTTACATAAGAACATATAGAAAAAAATTTCTTCTCAAGAACAGAAAAGCTATGTTTAGTCATATTGATATGGAAGCATCCTCAGGTAGTGTAGATTCAAGTTTGTTCAAATGATGACCCCTGGGATAGGGAGGAGCCCCCCCCCCCCCCCCCCCCCCGGTAATCTTTTCAATACTGAACTGATTTGTGCTTCTGCCTTGCCAATGTGCTCAGGTGAGCGATGTGGCCCATGGGCCTCTTGTCTTTTGACTTATTTCATACCAGTTGAGGCCTATGTTTTTATACTAAATTTGAATGGATTATTCCGTCTACCTGATCAATATATAGGGCTCAAGGCAGGTGTGACCAGTCGACAGGGAATGCTAACTTCTACTAGGCACCTGATCCCACTTTTGGAATTGTGAGGGATGAGGCTGAAACCATGAAAATTAGTGTTATCTTTAAAAATCTTCTTCTTTACTCCTGGACATCAAGCAGTCAAACTGTTGGCATAGTTGTAATAAGCACTGAGCCCTCTACCAAAATTATGAAATTCATATCACCAAGGTCAGGGGTTCTGGAGATAGGATGGGGTTCTTATGGTCCTCTGTTGAAGATGCATTAATTTTTTTTTGTGTGTGTATATTTAGCAGATAAACTAAGTGCATGTTTATAATGAGCAAGAGTGTCTCTTCCAAAATTGTAAAATTTGTGGCCCAGGGTAGGGGGCTCTATAGATTATTTAGTGAAAATGCATTAATTATTTTAAAATCTTTTTCTCAGCTCCTGTGTATTTAGCATAAAAATTAAGTGCATAGTTATGGTGAGCAAGGGTGCTTCTTTCAAAATTGTTAAATTTGTGGCCCCAGGGTCAGAGGTTCTCGTGTTGTGGGAGGGGAGGCTATATTGATTATATGTTGAAAGCACATTATTTCTTTGAAAATCTTTTTCTCTTCTCCTGGATATTATGCAAACAAAGTAAGTGCACAGTTATGATAAATAAGGATGTCTCTTCCAAAATTGTGAATTTCATGGCCCCTGGGTCAGGGGTTCTGTTTTTAGGGCAGGACTCTATTGAATATATAGTAAAAAATGCATTAATTCTTTGAAAATCTTCTCTGCTCCTGGGTATAAAGCAGATAAAATAAGTGCATGATTATAATGAGGAAAGGTGCCTCTTCCAAAATTGTGAATTTCATGGCCATTTGGTCAGTTCTCGTGTTATGGCAGATCAGATATTTAAAAAGCATAAATCCTCTAAATTTCTTCTCCTCGTCTGGGGGGAAAGGAGGGGGGTATTATTTTGTGAGTTTGCTCTCAGTACCTCCAGTGTTATACTCCATGGATCCTTTACAATGTTTTATTATACTCGAGTGACCGTTAAAGCCCTTGAGCATCTTCCTTTGTTTCATCTACTTCGTTGTGCCATTCTTATGGTCCTTCTTGTATATTATTTGAAATTTCATTAAAAAGACGTACGTAGGTAATTTAGGCAAAACAAAAACCAAGTAATTAATTGAAAATTATAAGCTTTGTAGTTGGATATGAATTTCAAATTCATTTCACTTTGAGACTGGATTTTTTTTGTTTTCACTTACGCTTTGCACTCATGAAAAGTATCTATTCTCACAAGACTTGTAAAATTAATTCCATATTCAACTACAAAACATTGCAGAGTATTCTCTGTATGCACAGATTTTGTAGTGAGTAAACATGTTAAAGAAAAAATACATTAGGTCATGCTTTGAGGTCAAATGTCAAATATTGATAAACTATCATAGAAATTTTCTTTTTAAAAAGGGAATTGTGTTTGATAAAAAACAAATTAATGTACTTTTTTACTTTTCATTAATTTGGATTTAATTATGCTTTGTGCTTAATCAACCATTTATTGAATTTTCCATTTATTTTTATTTTTTATGTATAATTTTTTTTATGTATACATGATTTTTTTATTTTGCTTTCTTTTTTGCAACAGAGATTTAATTAAAGAGGGAAACAGAATGAATATCAATCAACAGGAAGTTGTGGTTCATTGGTTCCGTCATGGACTACGTCTCCATGACAACCCATCTTTAATTGAGGGCCTGTCAGAGTGTGACAAGTTTTACCCTGTATTCATATTTGATGGTGAAGTTGCAGGTAACCAATAAGTGCTGATATTTACAAATTATATGTAAAATTAAATGCATATTTGTGCAAATCTGTAATACATTGTGTATTATTAATGCATGACATCTTTCCTTTGCTTAAACATTAAGGAAAGACCCATGCAATGTAAAATTGAAGCTGGCAATTCAGTAAATTACTTTGTACTAAAGTTTCTTTTAAATATTTATGAAGAAAGTACTTGTAATTCTTATACTTCCATATAAACCAACAATGAATATGAAATTCAACTTAATTTATGGACTAAAATGAATTGAATTGGCTTTTCTTTTTTTTTTTTTGAGAATGACTATCTATAGTTACAACATGTACTATGCCACAATAATAACAAAGTCTAAAAAAGTGCAATATATATTTATATCTGATCCATGATGAAAATGAGTCAATTTTGAGATGGCATAGTGCCCTTTTTTTTTTGAATTGAGAAAATTGTGTTAAGGAATGATGTATTAAATTGAAGTAGAGTATTCATCCTACATTATATGATTGATCCAGGTGTAATTTCTTAGGATAGATGTATATAATACTTCATTTCTTTGATGAGAAAATATTCCATAGTTACATCAGTTTTTCATTATATGAATTCTAAACAAAAGACATGTCATCTTTGTTCATATCTTTCAGGAACAAATACAGCAGGATATAATCGATTTCATTTTCTTCTGGAATGTCTGCATGATCTGGACAAAAATCTAAAGAAAGTCGGATCTCGACTGTACTGTTTCCAGGGCCAACCTACCGACATTTTTACCAGACTGATTGAGGTGAAATTTTAATTACTGTAACTGTTGATTAATATTTCCATTTCTATTTGTTTTCTCTGTGATAACTCTTTGAAAGTTAGTTGAGTTGATTTCTTGATCATTCTACCTGAATGTAAATTTCCCCAAGCGAAAGGTCAGGAGCTAAGAAGGCCTAATATGCATGTAATTCTCGTGCGGCTGTCTTTGTGTCTGACGCTAAGGAGGCCTAATATGCATACATGTAAATCTCGTGCGACTGCCTTTGTGTTTGACGTCAGTGGGCGGGGACTATTGAAATTGACATGTGAGGCCTCATGTAATTTAAATCTATAGTCTACATTTTTAAAAATCTAAATTTACTATTTTATTTCACAATGAAATGGAAATATAAGGAATCACTGTCTAGTTAGTAGAGTATGCCAGGGACATCAATGATAGTTGGAAACGTGGGATAATTTATGCATAATGGGCTTTGCCCGTTATGCAAATTATCCTATGTTTCCAACTATCGTTGATGCCCTGGCATACTCTACTAACTAGACAGTGATTCCTTAAATAACTACGAAAGCTGTAATATATCAACTAAGTTTTTGAAAGATGACTGTTGCTCGATTTTTCAGATGTCTTTTTTTTGGCTATATAGTTACTTTCATATTTTGTTCATGATAGCTGTCCGAATCTTAGTTGCAGAGTTAAAAGAACTTGATGAAAAAAATAAAACTTGGCAATATGCTGTTTTTCCAAACAGAGAACCTCTATTGAGTTTATGTTTTGTCAGATTTTATTTCAGTGTATAAAAAATTAAAGAACTGGTGTAAACCAGCAGGGTTTACTTGAGTAATTTGCTGAACTTGATTTTAAAAAGGATACCATTTGGTATTTCTTCAACAACAACCAAAAAAAAAATCAATGTGGTAATAATAAGAGCAGGTGGTTATATTATATGATGATTAATTTTTTTTTTCATATATTACAACAATAGATTAATGGTTAGGTTTTCAACAATCAGTAATTTAGAGTCTATAATTAGATAAGAATCAGGAACATTTCATGTGGATAATACTGATTTTGCAATATTAAAAAAAAATGATGGCTGTGTTTATTTGAGTAGGAATGGGGAATCACTAAGGTGACATTTGAGGCAGACCCTGAACCAGTCTGGCAGGAACGAGATAATGCTGTAAAGAAACTACTAAACAAGAGAAATGTGCAGTATGTAGAAAAAGTCTCCCACACACTGTGGGACCCAAACGAGTAAGTCTTCTAAGTGTTGTATTATAATTCTCTAGCCCCTTAATGAGCATACTACAGGTATTTGTTCAATATTTATGGTCCAAAAATGAGTGAAAATTTCTGATTTCTCTAAACGTTGTTTTTTTTTTATGACTGACTTCATTTTACATTGATTGTTGCATACAGATATTTGAAAAACGTACATGTAATGGCCGAAGAGACTTGTACATAGCTAATAAACTAATGTCTGGAACTCTAGTCATCATTATTTTACAAATCAGTGAACTTGATTGTTGTAAAGTGGACATTAGTAGTTTTTCAGCTATAGTTCAAACTCTGTGATCATAGCTTAATCTATCTATTCATGATCATGGAAGGCAGGAGTTTTACCCTGTATTATTAAAACATTACAAAAAATACTTGTACAGTATGTACTGTAGATTCCTTATTTTACGTGAGCACTTAATATCGCGAAATGGCCGAATGACGTCAAATCGCGAGAAAAATAATTCGTGAATGGGTGATTTATCTAGAGACTTTACATACATTAAAGCACCGTAAAAATAAAAGTGCGTTGTTTTATTTAATGCGGTGTTCCTGGCGTAATTACATGATAATTTATTCCTTGCGTATATTTAGGAATCTACAATATTAATGGTACTTTAATGGTTTAAGTTATGCTGAATTGATTAATTTTCAGAGTAATTGAGAACAATGGAGGTAGCCCACCTTTGACCTTCTCCCTGTTTAATCTTGTGACCTCCACCATTGGGGACCCCCCTAGGCCAGTGGAGGACCCAGACTTCACCGATATAGATCTCCCTGTCAGTAACAATCATGACAAACAGTTCGGGATCCCTTCTCTAGAGGACTTGAGTGAGTGTTCCAGTTTTGCCTTTTTAGTTCAGATTCAATCGAAAATTAAATTTCTATTCAGACTTATTTTTTTACATAGCTTTAGTAAGCAACTTTCAGGTTAGGATCAATTGTAGAAGAAAATTAATGAATAGTTCTTTGACTCTCCTTATACTTTTTGTAATGATAATTTTTGTGATAAAAATGTTTAACTTTGAAAAACCAGTTCTAAAATTATCAGCCTGCTTGCAGGATCTGCCAAGCTGTAAAACACTGGACTATATGTATGATTTACATTTTATGGTGTATTTACAGATGTGAGACCAGAATATGAAGAACAGAGGAATCCCATTGTGAAATGGCAAGGTGGGGAAACAAGAGCACTGGAATTATTAGAGATTCGCATGAACCATGAAGAAAAGGTCTGTTTGAGGTCAAAGCTTACATCAGTATAATGATAATATATATTTATTTCAGCAAGAATATAGTTGCACATGTCTGTAGTGAATATATGCATGTTACCAGATTGGATAATTTTGAGATGGATAAAAAATTGATTTGACCTACTACCTACATTTTTTATGCTTTTAATCACTTCCCAGTTTTATTAACCATCTAAAAAAAATACAGTGGTGCATATTCCTAACTCTTGTATTGAACAGAATCTCACTTTGACAAAGTAGTTGGGGCTGTTCCTTAATGTAATTAGGTCACCTGAGTCACTCAGGAGATCTATTCTGTCCATTTACAACCATTTCGTACGAGTGATTAACTCTTATACTTTTGATGTTGTACTTTCAGGCCTATGAGAAAGGTTATGTGATGCCTAACCAGTATTACCCAGACCTCCTTTCTCCACCTCTCAGTCTGAGTGCACACCTCAGGTTTGGCTGTCTGTCTGTCCGCATGTTCTACTGGAGAATCCATGACAAGTTCAAAGAGGTAAGAATGAAACATGGCATGCATGACATTAGGCCAAGTAGAATTGATATTATGGTTCTCAGGCCAATTTTCTTAAAAACAGATGCAGAGGGGAGGTTTTTTAATACCTTTATTTTGACAGTTAATTAGATGCATGAGTCCTTTTTTTATTCCAGAATTTTCTATAAAAATAACAATGAATATTATTGCTTTATTTATTTTACTGGAGATATTCTGTAGATACATGTATGTTCAACATCTCACAAAATAACCAAATACAGTCAAACCTCTTTATCTCGAACTTAATGGGACCAAGAAAAATTTAAGAGATATCCAAGGATTTGTGATATCCAGGGTAAAATACATGTACTTAAAGAATAAGGGGTTGGAATTCCAGATCTTTTTGGCATATCCATGGTATTCTAGATATCAGTGTTCGAATTACGGAAGACAAGTTGAACTGTATGAATATTTTTCATTTTTCTCAAAGAAAGCATCCATGTTATATGGCTGTTGATGTCCATGTTAAAACAAAATGTATACCAAAACCAAAAATAAAGTGCAGAACTACGAGAAAATGAGGGTGGAATTTTTTTTCAAGGATTGGTCTCTGCATACCAACTTTTTATTTTATTGAAAATACATGTATGATAAAATTTGCAATGTGACTATCTCAAAATGGATGCACGTGGGCCCCAGAACTGCAATTTCAATTTTATGTAGCCTTACATGTGTATTTGTGAATGTAAATACATGTCTCCTTCAATCTGCATGTATTTGGAATCCCATCTGTCAAATGTTGAAAACTGTTTGTATGATAATTTATACATAAGATTTCAAACAAAAAAATAAAGGAATACATCATGCAGGGCTCTCTGTTGCTCATTCTGATGTTGAAAGGCCCCATTCCAAATTTAAAAGGGTACATTTTTTCCCATCAGAGTATATTAATCCCCCCCTCCGAAATTAAAGAACATATTATATACAGATATATCATTACCTGATTGCTAAACTTGTTATGTTTAAGTTTAAGTTTACTCTACTTGCTGTACTCATATTCCTAAACATTGTTAAACAGAATTTGGTTAACAAACACCAGAAACTGAAAGCATGATGAATTTTTATATATAATAATCATTTTCCCAAAATTCCCAAGAAGGTGCTAGTAATAATTTTCCCACTTTAAAAGATCCTGGCTCCATTCCCAGAAAGAGCCATGAGAGCCCTGCTGGGTCATTATATATTCTATAGAGTTTCAAAAGTTCTTTTTTTTTCCCTAGAAAAAAATGTACTGTAAAGTTTATAAGTTGCCTTTAAATGCATTCTTAAGAGAATAAAAAGTAAATATAAAGATGCACATGTGGATATTGTCTATCCAGAATTATTTTCAGGTGAGAATAAAGTATTTGAATCAGGAGACCTGAAAGGAGATATAAAATCCTCCAAAACTCAGAAATCATATTTTTAAAAAATATGAAAATGCAAAGAAAGCCCTGGATCAAATATTTTTTCACTGGAATCTAATAGTCTTTAAGTAGAGAAGAAATACATGTAATATGGGCATTTTTCAGCTCAATTCAAGACCCACTGCATTGCATTTTAAGGTAAAGCCATCAGTGTGTGCCCCAGTCTCCCTCTCAGCACAGCTGATGTGGAGGGAATACTTCTATACCATGGCTGTCAATAACATCAACTATGACAAGATGGAGCCTAACCCAATCTGTCTCAACATACCATGGTACGAGAATCCAGAACATGAAGAGAAGTGGACCAAGGTAATTACTATGAAATCATCAATGTTTGTGGGCGATCAATGTTCGTGGATTTCATGGGTCACCCTTATCCACAAATTTACATTCCCATGAACAATTATTTTGTCAACATATTTATTCATTGAATCTTCTGTATTTATGAGTTGTCCACGAAATTATGTCCCCACGAACCACCAACATTTTTCTTGCCCACAAACACTGAGTGACTGACCCCCGCAAATAATAATGATTCAACAGTAAACTCGTAGTTTTGTCATTAGTTGTTTTATTGTGATAACAAGTTTTTGTGAAATTATCATGGTAGTTGAAAAATCTAATTAAACTCATACTCATGTTTTGAATTTTAAAATGATAAGAATTACACCATTAATGTATTGAATCATCAATTAAAGATTGATGTTACATACTAATTCTGATGTAAAGGGGAAAACACTGATATATTAAATGTCTGTTTAGGAAATCAAGAATATTTGTCCATTTATATAGTACACTGTACATGTGTATGTACAAATGTAAATGAAATTGTGTTGAAGATGAGATGTATTGAGTTGTCTGTTATAACAGGGTGAGACTGGATATCCCTGGATTGATGCCATAATGAAACAGCTTCTTCAGGAAGGCTGGATCCATCATGTTGCCCGTCATGCTGTGGCGTGCTTCCTGACCCGTGGGGATCTTTGGCTTAGCTGGGAAGTTGGACTAAAGGCAAGATATTCAAATACTTTTAAAAATCGTCATATTCATCTGAAATTACATGTACATTTGTATAATTATGTATTATTAAAAAGAGTTACTACAAAGAAATGAAAACATTTTGAAACAGTTTGAACAACAACATGAAAAAATCTCACAGTTTTATTATGACATTTTTTCCTGCAGATATGAAATAAAGGAATTGGAGTAATTTTATATTGGTCAACCTTATTATTTTTAATCTAGGTGTTTTATAAATACTTACTCGATGCTGATTGGTCAGTCTGTGCTGGGAATTGGATGTGGGTCTCCAGTTCAGCCTTTGAAAAAGTCCTACAATGTCCCAACTGCTTCTGTCCTGTACGATATGGGAAACGAATGGACCCATCAGGAGAATATGTCAGGTATCTAAGAAAGATATTCAGAATTTATAAATGCATCATCATATGGAAGTGCATTAAAAGTAATTTTTTTACCCTTTCAACACTACTAAGTGTATTGTACTTGATTTTAAGGCCATCTGATTGGAAATATTTCAGTTTCCATGCATGCAACATTGTACATGTGTAAATTGCTACAGTTATGTACCAAAATAACAGAAAAGATTTTTTGCTGTTTCTAGGCGATATCTACCAGTGTTAAAAGACATGCCACTGAGGTATTTGTTCGAGCCATGGAAAGCCCCACTTCCTGTCCAACAGAAAGCAAAATGTATTGTGGGAGTAGATTATCCGAAGCCAATGGTGGACCACCAAGTAGCATCAAAAGAATGCATGAAGAACATGAAGGCTGTTAAGGACACACTTGTGGGCAAAAGTGAGTTCTCAAGTAACAATACCTAATAATGAAATATATTTTAAGCTACAATAACATGTATTTTAATATTATGTGATGTACATGTATTTATTTCAGTCTCACATTATTGTTTTTGAAATTAAAGAACCCTTACAGTAAATAATTACACATCTTTATCCAGTGGCAAACTTCTTAAGAAAATACAGTATTTGATCATACTTCAATTTATTTCTTCTTGCAGACATTCCCCACTGTGCCCCTTCAGAGGAATTTGAAGCAAGACGGTTCTCTTGGTTACCAGATCACACACCCTCTGGTGGCAATTGCAGAGCCAACTTCCTGTGTGATGGCCTAAAGGATTTAGAATAGAAAAGACATGTCAGATCATTTATGATGGGAAATTATATCTAATGTAAAACATACCTGTACAGTATTTATCATTCAAATTACGTTATTGATCAATAAGAATTTTGGACATTTTAGATCAATTTAATCCTCATTTTAGGGTTAGAAATGGACATTATCATACAATTTTGGCAGTTTCAGCACCATGAGTTTCACATAATAACTATTCAGCTTATGATTTAATTTGGTCACAAAATGTGCTTTATTAGGTGTATGAATAAAAGTCCCATTTGGCGTAAAGCTTTGATAGATGTTGTTTGATTATTTATATTAATGGTAATCAATGCCATTAGAACATCAGTAATGGTTAGGTACTGTTGAGGTATGGTTTAAATATTGTTATTAGCTATTTGTTGATTTGATAGAACTAATTCTGTAAAGTGGTACCTCATTAATCAAGATGATGTTTTCTGAGCAAAATTGTCTCGACAGTGAAGCTTCCAGTTACATAACCTTTCTTTAAATTTTTGAACATGGTATTAATTATTGGTTCCTCAAAAAAGTTATTCATTGGGTCAAGCCTCAGGATTATTGGTACATGAATTTATGAAGTGCTTCTATCCCTAATTAGGTTTGAATGTTTTGATGTAATTAATTATTGCTTTATATGGCTCACAAACATTGATATTAAACAAAATTTATACTATTTATAAATTGTATTTTGTTTTTGTGGTAGGGAGGAGAATAGCATTTGATATATCTCATTTTTAGACAGTTATTGTTGCAGAGAAAAAAAAAATAGAATTTGATTAATTTAAAAAATGTACATTTCAGTTATTTAAATAGAAGGTTTTTGATCTTCATATCAGCATCTTTAGGTTTACAGCCATTATGACAAAGTTACATTTGCCAAAACTGAAAAAAGTGAAATGCTGTATTTTTAGATGCATGACTTTTCCATGATATTTTTGATGTAATTACAAAAATGAACAGTGGGCTTTTCCTATTGGTTATTTTTTATTGTTTGAATCTTTTAAAAATAATAATTTTTTCTTATCTACACTTAAGCATTGTACTAATTTTATGTTGTGCAATATGGTATTGAAATGTTTATAACCATTATAGTATACATATCTTTGCGGGCATACAGTTATATACTGTCAGTGGATCTCTATTGTCAAAATTTTGTCTGTAGCTGTAAGATATTGATTATTGATGAAAATTATTGTTTTATTCCAGATTATAAGTTTAAATTCTCAACATACTCTATAGATGTTCAGTTAAGCTGTGTTTAAATCTGTTGTTGAACATATGTGTTTCTGTTTTTAAAAAATGATAAAACCATGAAAAAATGATTTTTTTTTTTTTTTTGGCTTCTTTATGTTTAATGCTACTATTCAAAGACCAGGAAAGCCTATGCATTAGCACAATGAACATGGGTAGTTCTGTTGATTTTCAAAATGCCTTATTTTTAAGTTCAAGTCTGATACAAGTAAAACTTGGTGCATTAATGAAAGCTACATTATCACCCTTTTTTTCAAATTTTAGCTCTTTTCAATAAAATCAAGAAAAAGTTTACTTGTATGCAATACCCATGGCATCACTAAGTATCAACTTTTGTTGGTTGTTGAGGAAATTCATAGTTTCCAACTTATTCCAAGTCTGTGTCCAGATTATTTGGTTTATGCATCTAAAAATCAATGCTTCTAGACTTGCTTCAGTTTTAGCATCAGACCTCTTAGTGAGTTCAAGTTGTTGGAACAGGTTTATTCTTGCTAAACTGTATATATGGGTAAGCCAATCCTATAACACATTTGCAGAGATGACTGTATCAAAGGATGCATGCATGCCACAATACTTTCTTCAGATGCATAAAATCTACATTATATAATTTATTATTGGATCGGTGGATAATCATGAAGGTTGAAAATATTTTGACATCCATATTTTCCTTCAGTAATATTCTTATAAAAATATTTTGATATCCATATTCTTTCAGTAATATTCTTCTAAAAATATTTAGACTAGAGATGTACATAACAGGCATGTAGTATATACTTCTTAATATTGAAAATGTTCATTGAAGGGCTTGCCAGCCCCCACTTTGTTTAGTCAAATCAGGGTAATGTATAAAATAACTTTGGTTATAAAAGAAGTTGAACCCATGCATACACACACACACACACCCTTACGTGTATGGACTCCGATCTGGGGACTCTGTCATAAAAACTTAAAATGGGGACTAAGCGATTTCATGACATATTTGGTATTGTTTAACTCATTTTACTTCGTAGGTATCCTGGTTTAAGTAGATGGAGTGAGTCTTTGAGATTGAATGATATTTCCATGAATTTAGAAAATGGGGACCCGGAAGTGCCAATCTGAGGACTCTGTGTAAAATTAGGGGACCCATCTTCTCATAAGCAAACAGAATTGGGGACCTAAACTCAGTCCCTCATACACAAACAGAGAAAAATGGGGACCCTAATTTATAAATCAAAATTTGGGTTGGGTAGACTTATGAAACGCACGGTGTTTATTTATTTGGTGTCTGTTTTCGTGCCATATATGGCCATAGATATACATGTTTTTGTTATACACTGAATTTCTGTAATTTGGTTGACTTGTACATACAGGCCTTTTATAACTCCAAATTCGCATCTTGTGGCATAGCTTGGGGTCGATCAATGTGGAAGCATAAAATGGCGGGGAGGGGGGAGCATAAGGCCCCGATGGGACCAAGCCGAAGTCCAGGGGACTCTGGGTACGAAGCCCCTGGAAGCTGGTGCATTTTAGATAAGTGACGATAGACTTAAAAAAGATTTATAACATTTTAAACCATAAAATGTTAAATGCTAATCAATACTTTTTTTCTAAATACCTTTTGTAGTTATTATTAATGATATATATTGTCATAAATGCGTTTTCAGCGAGGAAAAAAATCTTGGTTCTCCCTGATGTCCTTATTATTAGACTGCATGTTATAGGCCTATATGCATTTTACATGTATTCAATATTACACTAAGTATGTATTATCCTTTATATACATGTAATGCTTTTGAAATTTCAATCATACATGCATGTTTTCATGAACTCGAGTCTTATAAATTATATATAGAAATGATATTCATAAATTAATATAAATTGAAAAATTAAAACATTAAACAAATAATGCCAAATTTTACTACAGTTCAGTGTTCAGTATTTTCTTCGGAGAGTGTTTTAAATTTATTTTTGAAAAGCATTTTAACTTTTTATGAATTCATTTTTCCTACCGAACAATGTGGAAGCACGTGCTTACGTGCTACAATCTAAGCTACGCCCTGTTAGTATTTAACACGTTTTCTCTCTTGAACTTCTTCAGAGTTTTGCAATTTCAAACTGAAGGCCGTGGTCACAAAGTAGTAAATATACCTTAAACTTACGAGGGCCGTTCAAAAATTACGCGGACTTGTTACACAGTAAATATATTTGACTACATAATCAAGCAAAAAGTCATAAATAATATTAAAGAATCTTTTCATATATGATCATCAAAATTTCATACCAAAATATTATAAATTGGTATCAATTTCAAGTAATTTAACAGGAACATCTGATGAAGTCACGGCGCAGTAAAACTTTCAACGTCACGAGCATTTTAAAAACTGGGAGCTTTCATTTTCTCAATATTTTCCCTTAGTATTTGATACTGTATAGTTTTTGGTTACCTTATCCACCCAGAATAAACATCCATATGTATTACCATTTCCGATTCAGCTTAAAAACTATAAAACTATCATTGTATGTTTTAGTGTGTTAAACCCCAAAACTGCAGATATTTCTGAAGTAAAGTTTGACATCAGTCGATCTCAATCACATTCTTAACAGCCCAGATCAGTGTTTTGTCGATGAACTTCTTCCATTCCTCCCGTATTGCCTTTTGACTAAGGTCTATCGGTCTAAAATTCTTTTTTACATGTTGTAGAGGTGTGTCGGATATTCCGCTGGTTTACTACATGTGTTATTAGGATTATTCTGGGTCTCTATTGGCGTTTTCCCAGCATCATTCATGATTTGATAAAAGTGCGCTGCTCCGTCAAATCACGAGACGTCATTTTTGCAGTTGATTTCGAAGGGGTCACATCGGAGAAAAATTACAATATTTCTGTTAGTACTTCAAATATTATGCCAGAAATCTAAATACTTAATAATAAAACAATAAAAAGAATTTTTAGAAAAAAGTTGTTGAATAATATAGTAAAAAATGGAAAATAAATGAATAAAATTTTGGATACCGCATGTTTGTTTTTCAACATTTTTGCCGTGCTCCGTATATCACCATCAGCAGTATCAAATCGGCAATAATTTTATGAGATATTAAATAAAATCAGAAATTTTTACCAAGAATTTATTGGAATTTTTAAGAAATATGTTCCTGTGAAATTTCAATTCTATATGACGTCTGTAAGAGTAAATAATAGCAGAGTCCGCGTAATTTTGAACGGCCTTGTATTAAGGATGAGGGCGCATTTGATTGATATTTGGCAGGAATCTGGGCGTATTTGAAAGTCAAACTTTCAGCATTCTTTTTATGCATTGAGTTCTTCTGAAAAAGGAAAAGGAAATATTTTCCAAATATTGTTGTTCTGATTTGCTGAAGAATAACTTGAAAATTGGCTAAATGAGTCATGTGGTTCAAAATGTTACCTTTTAAACTGATTTATGAAAGTTCTAAAATACATGTAGATAAATATGTATAAGTTCAGTAGCACTGAGAGCGAAACCAATTTGAAACTTTGATATACTTGCACATGTAGATGAAAATACATTTGACTATACCCTATTATCTTACTGGTGTTATTATGTATTTGCAGTGTTACTATGTTATCGTAATTATTAAGATAAGCGAACATAAATGATAAACTGAAGAGGTATTTTAATGAAAATGCAACTTTTTCCTTATCGTCTCGAGCAACGGCCCGGAGTCGTAGAATTACTGGCCTGGAAGGATTTTCTACGGTCGAAAAATGACCCTTCTTGTCCTAGAATATTAACCTGGGTCATTTTTCTTCGTAGAAAAATGACACCTTGGTCAATACTCTACGGGGGTCACTTTTCGTTGTTACACCGGAGTCCGCATTTTGCTCTCTTCTGAAAATGGGAGAGGATTATAAATTTTGGCTGTGCATTGTTTGCGCCAATGCTTTTTCCTATGTGTGTAACTCTGTAAAGCCTGTCCAGGTGTGGTCAGCCGACCAAATTATGGATATTTTAATTAATTATTTAAATGTTTCATAAACACGATTCCTGTGCATCACATGTCAAATACGCCCATATATAGCACTGTGACGACGAATATTGACCTCTGAGGAAAGATGACTGGGTGTCAATTTCACCGATCGATATTTCTTGCCTTCTCATAAATGTTTCAAAAGAGCTATATGTCCGTGTGATATAATGAGATCACATACTTTGGGCTGTGTATCCGTAGTTTTGGTATAAAAAGATATGTTGTTGAACTAAAAAGAGAGAATGTTGACAGTGAAATGTCCAAAGTAACGAGGAATGTGGTTTTCGAATTTATTAACAAGTCCCAGCGATGGCAATGATTAACATGAAACAACAAGTAACCAGTCGGATGCGGCCATTGTCTCCAAATTGTTCAGTAGAAATGGTAAGAGCGTAAAGGGGAACGAGGGACAGTAAAATGCGACAAGGCTACTACATATTTAAGAAGAACTGAACAGATTTAAAAATGGCATATGGTAATAATGAGTAAAAGTGTTACAGGTAAAGTTATAAAATGTTTTGATGGCATGGACATAAAAAACACAGAAAAATAATGATACTTTTTTGGGGAAAAGTTCTTTTAAAAAGCACTGTCTTTGGACATTATCACTCTGCTCCTTTGTTGTCCGACCAGTGCCACTCAGGAATTAAATGAGGAATAAGTGATTTAACATGAGAAGATTTTCAATACGGAATAATTTCTGAATATTGAATTTCAAATTAAAACAAAAAATAAATAAATAGATAAATAAACACGGCATTTAAACCTCTGAATGAATTAAAAGTAAATCAGTCAATTTCTTGCGGTGATATATCTGTCAAATCTCTCTTAAACACATTCCTTGTTGTACCGGTATGTCCCCCCTCCCCCCCCCCCCCCCAAAAAAAAAAACAAAAACAAAAACAAAGGGGAGGTGGGTTAGATGGGGCATATATGTAGTTTTTTTATTATAAATTTTACTACTTCACTACCAAAACAGGTAAAAAAAAATAGATCAAAAATAAGTTTTGGATATTTTTCTATGTCATGTTAAAGCAAATACTCATCTTGATCAACAATATTAATTACAAACTGATATGAATGAAATTTTGAAAAAAAAATCTGAGCTCACTAAAACAATGTTCTGAGTCCAAAAAAGTTATATTGATAAATCCAGACGGCAAAAGTGTATTCAAATCCTCCCTGTTAAGGAGCGTTTGACACGGATTATCTTATCGTTATCTATCGGTGTTTGTAAAGAACGAGGGCGCTTTTGATTGGCATTCGGCAGGAACCTGGGCGCACTTGAAAATTGAAAATTTCCTTGTCCTGTCACCTGAAATTTTAGCATTGTTCTGATGTATCAAGTTCCTGTGAAATAGGAAAGGGAAATATTTACCCGATATTGTATTTTGATTTGCCAAAAACTAACTTGAAAAATGACTAGAAGAGTCATTTGGTACAAAATGTTACAGTTTTAAACACGGTTTTCTAAAAATTTTCTATCTCTGGGTCATCTCTACATGACTTTGAAAAAATATTTGTGTGCATTTTAATTCAATGTAACTAATCCTTCATAGTCGTAGAAAGATTGTAACTAATTAGTAATGCAGTCGCCTTAATTAGTACTTAAATCGTTCAAACGTCGTATTTTGTCGAACAGACATCGTAGACATGGCGTTCTTGCAGGCAAAAAAAAAAAAAAAAAAAAAAAAAAAAAAAAAAAAAAAAAGTATGGCCTATATGTAAAGGCAAAGACTCGCATCAAGTGAATTTTCTGAATTTCTGATATATATGGCTCTATGTATATCAGTAAATCTAGTGTGCATATACCAACATATAGCGAGGAAGTTTGGTACGAGTGATTTGTATTTCTTAAGAATAAACCCGCTAAAAACTTTGACAATTTCAATCGCCTAGAAAATGTACGTCAGATCATCCTTGTAGGTCAGAAGTTGCATCCGAAGAATGTCTGGTGGTGTGCAACCCGTTTCCTCTCATAGCTAATATACATTGCAATAATTTTTCTATCATGGCCAATTACAACACCAGTAACTGTCATGTGATCAATGTTTATAAAGTCACCCCATTGCAAAATCAATATTCCAATCTATGTATTACTGTATAGTACATAATTATTTCATAATTGGCCAAAGCTTTTTTTAAGTCCACAAATAAAATTGTAAATGTATTGTACAAAACGCTTAAACTGTATAGTGATGAAAAATTATTAAACCCGTGGTTAGAATTGCATATTTTACAGAAAATCTGTAAATGTGTGTGCTGTCAGACACGTAGTATCGTTTCTGAAAGTTGAGCCTGAAAGGGGTGGGGGTGGGATGACAACCTACCTGAAAAAAATAATGTGACAAGAAAAAAAAAATAAATTGTCCACACTCTAAAATCCTATGTCGTTGGAAAGGGGGATCACAGTCAAACGTTATCAATGCATTACCCATGATTTAAATATACTGGAACAAAAGTGGCGTGACAATCTTTTCTAGGAACATTTTCAACAGTAAAAAGTTACGTTTGTAAAAAATTGAGGGCCCCCCCCCCCCATACTGCATGCCGAGATGTATCAAATATAAACAAGGTGTCAATATGAATTCTTAATGAAGGATACAACATGTAATCTTCATTATAATGCAAATGTTACATCAAATTATTCAAAAGTTGTTCAGTGATAAGTTTATAGACTCTTTAAGCAAAGCATGGGATCTGAAAATTACATTGGTAACTTTTCTTTCATTTAGAAAAATACTTTTAAAATTTCATAAATAAAATCGTCGTCTACCAGTAGAAGCCAGACGATAGCATGGTATACCACATAGGGAAAAAAACCCTGTACAGCCTGTAATATTGCCCAAGTTGCTGATGAGTATCACTATATTCTTGAATGTAAAGCTTTTAATATAAGAAAAAATACACGAATAATATTCATTATTACATTTATTTTAAAAAGTAGTGTCGACTATAGATGTACATTCAGCCGGAATTCGCGTTGGAGTAAGGAGCAAAAGTGGCGAGGTTACATATTGAGGTCACAGGCACTTGTTTCTGTAATAAATTTTTAACCCATATTATAATAATCATTATGCAAAGGGTTAAAAATTCATTGCAGAAACAAGTGCATTTGCTACATTGCCTCTTTCATTAGTCAGCGGCTTATGTACGTACAGGTTGATTAAAAGTACAAAATAATGCATATACATGCATTAGCTGCAGAACTGAAGCTCTCCGAAAAAAAATATTGACAGACCGGAGAGCTACAGTGCCACCCATTGAAAAAAGTGGATATTTATTGCGCACAAAAACGTGCGCTGTTTCTCGATTTATTTTTCCGTGTTTTTCAAACCGCCGTTTCAAAATATAACTAACTGTGTGTTCCTAACATATTCCTGTACTATTTCCACAGCAATACATTCCTTATAACCCTTGTAAATACAGGCGCCTGAAGTGTGGATCGATACCCCCCCCCCTCCCTTCTTAATTAAAAAAAAAAAATGTAAGAGCGTATATCTCAAAAATACATAATTTTTCAGTCAATCACATCTATATGTCGTTCTATGCAAGCAGATTGCACTTTTTCTCACGTTTAGAGAAAGGACGTATACGGTATAATAGTGTATTTTTCTAAAAATGAGTGCAACTTTTTGTGCGCAATAAATATACAGTTTTTTTTTCTTAGGGTGGCGCTGTAGCTCTCTGGTCATCCCAATTTTTTCAGACCAGCGAGCTACAGATCTGCAGCTTATACATGCATAAGACTAGCTGCAGATCTGTAGCTCGCTGGTCAGAAAAAATTGGGATGGATGACCAGAGAGCTACAGTGTCAGGCGAAAAAACAAGAAATATTTAAGGCATTTCAGATCTGTTTGCGTTTGAATTTAGTAACACATGGGCAATTAGTCTTGGTGATTTCTTTTAAAATAAATCACAATGTATTTTGATCATGAACAACCGTCTTCTTTCGATGTATCAGGTTGAGGACCTTAAGGACCTTATACACACGGTTAAAGTTTGGGGACTTACACAAGATAAGGGTATTTATAGAAACTGATGACCTTATATACATAGTAAAAGTTTGGGGACTTACACAAGATAAAGTGTATTTAAAGAAACTGAGGACCTTATACACATGGTAAAAGTTTGGGGATTTACACAAGATAAGGGTATTTATAGAAACTGAGGACCTTAAACACATGGTAAAAGTTTGGGGACTTACACAAGATAAGGGTATTTATAGAAACTGAGGACCTTATACACATGATAAAAGTTTGGGGACTTACACAAGATAAAGGGTATTTAAAGAAACTGAAGACCTTAAACACATGGTAAAAGTTTGGGGACTTACACAAGATAAGGGCATTAAAAGAAACTGAGGACCTTATACACACAGTAAAAGTTTGACTTACACAAGATAAAGGGTATTTAAAGAAACTGAGGACCTTATACACACAGTAAAAGTTTGGGGACTTACACAAAATAAAGGGTATTTAAAGAAACTGAGGACCTTATACACATGGTAAAAGTTTGGGGACTTACACAAGATAAGGGTATTTATAGAAACTGAGGACCTTATACACATGGTAAAAGTTTGGTGACTTACACAAGATAAGGGTATATATAGAAACTGAGGACCTTATACACATGGTAAAAGTTTTGGGACTTACACAAGATAAGGGTATATATAGAAACTGAGGACCTTATACATAAGGTAAAAGTTTTGGGACTTACACAAGATAAGGGTATTTATAGAAACTGAGGACCTTATAAGCATGGTAAAAGTTTGGGGACTTACACAAGATATGGGTATTTATAGATACTGAGGACTTACACAATATAATGGTATTTATAGAAATTGAGGACCTTATACACATGATAAAAGTTAAGGGACTTACATAACATAAGGGTATTTATAGTAACTGGGTATTACACAAGATACAGGTATTTATAAAACTGAGTACTTTATACACATAGTTAAAGTTATGCATAATAAATGTATAGAAACTGATCACTTTATACACATAATAAAAGTTTGGGAACTTACACATAATGAAAGTATAGAAACTAAGGACCTTACACACATTGTAAAAGTTCAGGGACTTACGCAAGACAAGGGTATTTATAGAAACTGAGGACTTTATACACATGCAAAGTTTTGGGATTTACACAAGATAAGGGTATTTATAGACACTAAGGACCTTATACACATGATAAAAGTTTAGGGACTTACACAAAATAAGGGTATTTATAGAAACTGAGGACCTTATACACATGGTAAAAGTTTGGGGACTTACACATAATGAAAGTATAGAAACTTAGGACCTTATACACATGGTAAAAAATTGGGAACTTACACAAGATAAGGGTATTTAAAGAAACTGATGACCTGATACACATGGTAAAAGTTTGGGGACTTACACAAGATAAGGGTATGTATAGGAACTGAGGACCTTATACACATGATAAAAGTTTGGGGGCTTACACAAGATAAGGGTATTTATAGAAACTGAGGACCTTATACACAATGGTAAAACTTTGGGGACTTACACAAGATAAGGGTATTAATAGAAAAGGAGGAACTGATACACATGGTAAAAGTTTGGGGACTTACACAAGATAAGGGTATGTAAGGAAACTGAGGACCTTATACACATGGTAAAAGTTTGGGGGCTTACACAAGACAAGGGTATTTATAGAAACTGAGGACTTTATACACATGCAAAGTTTTGGGACTTACACAAGATAGGGGTATTTATAGACACTGAGGACCTTATACACATGATAAAAGTTTAGGGACTTACACAAGATAAGGGTATTTATAGAAACTGAGGACTTTATACACATGGTAATACTTTGGGGACTTACACATAATGAAAGTATAGAAACTGAGGACCTTATACACACGGCAAAAAATTGGGGACTTACTCAAGATAAAGGGTATTTAAAGAAACTGAGGACCTTATACACATGGTAAAAGTTTGGGGACTTACACAAGATAAGGGTATTTATAGAAACTGAGGACCTTATACACAATCATAAAACTTTGGGGACTTACACAAGATAAGGGTATTAATAGAAACTGAGGAACTGTACACATGGTAAAAGTTTGGGGACTTACACAAGATAAGGGTATGTATAGAAACTGAGGACCTTATACACATGGTAAAAGTTTGGGGGCTTACACAAGATAAGGGTATTTATAGAAACCGAGGACCTTATACACGATGGTAAAACTCTGGGGACTTACACAAGATAATGGTATTTTTAGAAACTAAGGACCTGATACATATGGTAAAAGTTTGTAGACATAAACATTATAAAAAAAGCAAGGTTAACTTAGGGCTTTTATGGTCCTTTGAATTGTGAGAAATCAAAACTACTCAGTTTTGGTATCATGTGCATTAAATTATCTTTTGGACCTTTGGTGACTGTATCTATTAAAAATGATGTAAAGAGCTGGGTTCACTTTATCCATAAAATGGCCCTTCATACATACCAATTAACTGACAAAGTCCCAGGGTCCTATTTCAAACATCAATATAAAGGAAAGATTTTCCCCATATCCTGAAAATTGCTTCAACAACGGACAAAAGTTTTAGCATTTTTCAAAAATATTTCATATAGAGTGCAATCTCTAATCCATGCAGAGGATATTTAATAATTAAGGATCTGTTTCTGAAAAACATGTTTTATATTTTGGGTTGAGGAGTAAGCTTGTATTTAGTTTTCTTTCAAATAAGCCTGTTTTCTGCAAAAGTTCAAGAACTTTGCAATTTTACAAAGCTTGTTTAATTTCCAATCTCTGGACTCTTTAAGAAACTTTGTTAAAGGAATGAAAGGCACTCTCTGCTTTATTTGGATGTTAGAAATGGGACAGAGGGTGATGGACAATTAACTGATATAAGGACAGGGCTATCTTATGCATAAAGTGAACCCAACTCTTTATATTCAATTCAACTCACTTAAAAGTACATTTCACTGTAGATTTCATAAACAATACCATAGTGGATAAATAAAAAAAGAATTTCTGCATATAACTTTATTTGGAGACTTGATCAAACTTAATTGGGACATGCACATTTTTTTCACTTTCAGAAAGGTCATGCAATACTTGAAAACATGTTCATGAAAAAAGGAAAAAATTTCCTTCTGCACAGAATATTTAATACATGTACTTCAAAATCATTTGCTACAAACATCATGCAGTTTCTTCTGCACTCTTCAGTCATGCAAGTATCATGGTCCATGCAGGTTTCATAATGATAAAACTGCTGCAAACAATTTAACCCCCAATACTGCTAATTGTGGCTCCAAAACACAGTGTTTATCATTTTCTCAAAAATATATCAATTGAAATTAGTTTGTAAATCAAGATTTTCTCTGTTTTTTTTTTAAAACTAGATTATATGCTTGGTCTTTAACACTTATCTAAGTTCTTATTACATTTTTCTAATCTTTTCTGAAATGTTTTTTGATTAAAATCATTTCACATGATGTCCATGGGATTTTTTGTATCTTCTGTCACTTGCATGCAGAATCTTCCGTTTCTGTTGTGGACCTGTGATCAGAAAGTGGCTTCCTTTTCCTTAAAATCAAATTTTCAGAATATAGTTTTTCTTCTGTTTATACTTTTTTCTGTATAAAAATAAAGCAAATAGCTCTGAAAGTGGCTTATCATGACTGGCTAAGTATTTTGTGAAAAGTGAAGAACTTTTCAGCATCTGAAATACAATTTGGTAGGAGAATGATTGTTCACTAATATACATGTATTAAATAGGTACATTCATTATTTGAATGATCTGTGAACTTGCGTGCTTGGCTACTTAAATTTACATTCAGTTTTAGATCAATATTTTGTTCTATTTGGAATTTAATCTCACTCTTCCATCTCCATTCAGAAGACATCTGTGTGAAATGCGATGACTCTCATATTGGTAAAGTTCCACCAACGCAAATAACTTATTTCAGAATATACCTTGCTCTACCCTTGAATATATAACCACTCTTTTTGTCACTTATACTGAAGCTCTTCTGTTCATACTCAATATCCAGTATTGAGAACTACACATTTTTCATGCATGTAGACCACGCAGCACTGTTAAGGCATACTATGAAGAAATCAATGGAAAATAGGCATGTACAAATAGATAACTTTTTAATGCTGATTTATTTTTGTAAAGCTATTATATTCCCAGATGACTTAAAAATTAATAAAAATAATATTGTAGGCCTCTACCCCACTCAATATTGAACTAGTTTGGTAACCTTATTAAGAAGTCACATGATAATTGCATATAATGTGTACTACATATAGGTCATACACAAATTTCAATATCGCAAGGGCATATCCTAGTTCCATTAAAAAATCTAAGTTATAAATTATTTCTATATACCTTGTACTTTCTGAAAAGTTCTGCTGCTTTAGAATTTGCATTTTATATGGAAAAATTCATGTTATGTAGCTCCAGTTGAAATATGTGTGACCTTTACAAAGTGTTTTATGCATTTATTAAATAATGCTCTTGATTTCGGGAAAGCAGCAGCACTTTTCAAGTTATGGAAAATATCCTTTATTTACATTCAAAAAACGGTTCAGATCTATTAAGTGTATCCCCTTGCAAAAAAATGATTTAATTAGGCACCTCGATGTTAAACATGGGTCCGGAATCTTGTACATAAAAACACGGAAGAATTTATTAAATACATTTTCTGTATAAGTATTGAATAATCGCACTAAACAAAGGTTTTACATTTGTATCACTTGCCTGTCTGAAATCTGTAAATAATATTCTGTTTAATAATAAAATACATTTTTCACTGTAAAAAAAATCTTCGCTCTGTCTCTCACAGCACATGAAATATATCATTTTTACCAAAATTGATGTCATGTCGACAAGTTCACTGCAATCAGTAATTTGTTAATAACCTGCTCTGTGGGATTTAACTAGCAACAAAAACTAATGCATTGGTGGTTTTCATGTTGTTTATTATGTTAAGATACTTTAAAATTGCTAATTATTTCATTTTCTGGTATTATGAGGAATAACTATTTTTGTGTGATGTCATAGTAAACTTTTCCGTAAAAATTAGGCCCCACCCCCTTTATGCAGCCTTAACAATGCTGCGCATTCAGGGCTTCTGCTTATAATATCAAGAGAAGGAAGTTATTGCTTAAAGATGGGTAATGCAGTAATGTAGTGTGTATACAGTACCTGGAGTTAAAGTGTGGAAATCATGATTGTCTTGACTGTCATCCATTTCCTCCTCACTCTGATTCTCATCACCAACACAAGAAACATCACCATCGATTTCCTTTACTGCCTCTGAAAAAAATGCAACTTAATTGTAACAAACATTCTGAGAGTATTGCATTAGCAATACTAGTCCCCTACCGGCAAGTGTAATCTGGTTCCCGTTAAAAATTGAAAATGCCATAATTTCGTCAAAAATCAATGAAGCGGAACGAAATGCATACTTGATCTATAACTCATCAAGGTAAAGTCACATACCAAAAATCAGCTCAATATCTGCAAGCGTTTAGAAGAAAATTGCGGAAAACCCTTAGAAATTGAAGAGGTCGTAATTCAAAAATCAATGAAGCGGAACGAAATGCAAACTTGATCTGTAACTCATCAAGATACACTCAATACCAAAAATCAGCTCAATATCTGCAAGCGTTTAGGAAAAAGTGCGGAAAACCAAGTGGGACAGACAGACAGAGGGACAGACAGACAGACAGACTCAGAGGAAACCTATAGTCCCCTCTGGTTTCACTGGCAGGGGACTAAAAACACAAACATTTCAACCAGAACAAGCATTCTGAGAGTTTTGCCATTGCAATGCTAGTCCCCTACCAGCAAGTATAATCTGGTTCCCATTTAAAATTGAAAATGCCATAATTCCGTCAAAAAATCATAATGCAAACTTAATCTATAATTCATCAAGTTAGACTCGCATACCAAAAAACATCTCAATATCTGCAAGCGTTTAGAAAAAAAGTGTGGTAAACCAAGTGGGACAGACTGATAGACATACATATGGACAGACAGAGAAATGTACAGACAGACGCACAGACATGGTGAAACCTATTGTCACCTCTGGTTTCACAGGTGGGGGACTAATAATAATTTTAATAGTTTTTGCAAAGATTAAAAAATGCTGTGGACATAATTCTACATTAAATCACAGTTATCAAAAGCATAAAAGGTATACAATTCATATTAAAATTTAAACTGGTGGAATAAATACTTGAACAGTTTGTCAGAAAAACAAGCCTATATCAAAGTGCTAGGGACAGACAATTTTGCTTTGTTAAAAACTTAAGGTAAATCATTATTCATGTATACATTGAGTTGTAATATGTTTAAAAAAAAAACAGAGAATAAAAATCACTTTGCTATTAGCTTAAATTCATTAAGCTAAAGCCTGTTTTACTGTATATGTATAAGAAAATAATGATACCATATCACTTCTTCTGCCAGTCTAAACACTGTGTACTACCTTCTTTTGTTCATTATGACCTCATGTAAACAGAATATTTTAACAGAACCCCCCAGCATAACTTGTAAATAAAATGTCATCTTAAAAAATTATCAACAGTGTGTCTTTGTCTTTGTTAAAGCTACAATTTATGTGAAACAAGATGTGTTTGTGAAACACTGATGCCCCCTGTAGGGCGAGGGTTAAAGTTTCTCAAATACATGTCAAACTCTAAGGTCAAGGTGAAAAGGTCAAACTGTTGGTATCCAAAGGAAGGTGTTGTCACAAGGAATACACCTGTGAAATATGAAAGCCCTTGTGCTAACTGTTGAAAATTATAGCCGAGGTTAAAGTTTTCAAAAAGTGGGTCAAACTCTAAGGTCAAGGTCAAAAGGTCAAAAATATTTATGCCCATTAAAAGGTCTTACCACAATGAATATACAAGTGAAGGATGAAAGCCCTAGCACAACCGTTCAAATGTTATTGCAAAGGTTAAAATTTGGTAATTTTTTGTGTAAGTGGGTCAAATTCCAAGGTCAAGAGGTCAAATTAAGTGATACCCAAAGAAAGGTATTGTCACAAGTGACCTGTGAAATATGAATGCCATAGTTCCATCTACTAAAAAAGTTATGGGCAAGGTTAAATTTTTGCAGACAAACAAGATCGATAAGCAGGGCAAAAATTATATACCCCAATACTAACTAAGGGGTTAATTAATTCTTAAAAAGAAGATTCTATGACAGAAGCAATACCTGATGCCACTTTATTCCTAACCAACATTTTTCACTCCTGGAACCTTGAGCAGAGCAGATGCTTGACTGGGACCTACATGTAGGATATCAGTGTTATAGGCACCTGGGAAACCAGCATGGTAACACTTTCAATAATGAGACTTTCAGGCTTCTCAAGAGATGTGATCGTGAAGCAACCAAATTCATTTCCTAGTGAATTTTTAACACTAGCTGTTATTTATTTCTTAAATTCCTAAAAATTTTTTTACCTGTAACACACAAATGATGAGGCTTTCTGACATTCTCCTAGCCATGGAACCTGGTACATTTCCATCATTAGGTCTTGCATTAACTAATTCTCTAGCATTATTTGCTGAATCTGTTGATAAACAAACAATATTTATTATTACCTAACCTACTATATAAATTGTAATTGGGCATTTTGAACTGTTTCCTGATTCATTTTAACTTTTTTGCACATCATGAAACAGTCAAAACTGTTTACCTGGTCACAGAATGAACTGTTGCATGGCTGAACTAATCCATTATGACGTCATAAGTAGTTTCCAGTACTTTACAGCTATAATATTGTATAAATTGAAGCATTTTCATGGCAATAGATTTGAAATTATCATTTGAAGAGTAATCCTAATACCCATATAAATATATATTAAATTTAATATCATTTGAAAGAAGAGGCCAAAAATACCTTTTCTGAGGGAAATTTTCGAAAAATGTAGGCTCCTTTCACTCACTATAGATCTTTGCCTTTTAAAACGTCCGACTCATCGTGTTATATTCAAACCTTCAAGTCATCTTATGTCTTTTACTAAACAATACATGTATACATCAATATTATTTAGGAAATGATAACACTAAGAAATAATGCAAACTTTTGTCGATGTGTCTATATCATTACTTTAAGATATTATATAGTAGGTTAGGTAATAAAACACTTATTTCATGACAACTCGGGAAACAGTCAAACTGTTGTCCCTCGATAATGGGGAAGACCTGGGAAACTGTTGCCCTCGGCCTGCGGCCTCGGGCAACAGTTTCCCAGGTCTTCCCCATTACCTCGGGACAACAGTTTGACTGTTCCCCTCGTAGTCATGAAATAAGTGTATACTGTTAACTTTTAACTTAAAAAATATGACACATAATAAGTGAATCTTGATGATTTCTACACAACCATTCTTAATGTAAATATTGAACAAACAAGAGGCCCATGGGCCATAATGCTCACCTGATTAACTAGGGCCCTTCTGTTCTCCGTCAGCAGATGCTTTCTTTTCCTATTTATTCTTGTGTAAAACTGATCACATATTATAGCCCCACCCTACCATAGGGGGTCATCATTTGAATACATGTAACCTTCAATCTACTCTACCTGAGAATGCTTCCATATAAATATGACTTCATATAAATTTTCCTCTTCTTAAGAAGAAGATTTTTAAAGACATTTTCCATATGTTTTCCATTATAAAACTTTTACTGCCTATTGTGGTCCCACCTTAACCACCCCCCTCTCCCCAGGCATGATTTTAGCAAATTTGTGTCTACAATACCTTTAAAGTTTCTTTAAAAAATATGAAATTATGGCTTTGTTGTTCTTGAGAAGAAGATTTTTAAAAAATATTTTCTATATATTCCAATGCATTACCCTGATCCCCTGTTGTGGCCCGATGCTAGTCCCGGAGGTTATGATTTAAACAAATTTGAATCTTCACTACCTGAGGATGCCTCTGTATAAAAAATGACTAATAATGGCTTTGGAGGAAGATTTTTGAGGATAATTCCTACATATTCCTATGTAATTCTCTGATCCCTTCTTATGATCCCATCCTACCCCTGGGAGTCATGATTTGAACAAACTTTAATAGAAGCTTTCACATAAATTTCATCGTTTCTGGTCAAGTGGTTATTGAGCAGAAAATTTTTAAAATTCAAATTTTCATGAGTTCCTTGTTATCTCCCCTTGAAAGGGGGCATGGCACTTCCTCTAAACAATCTTAAATTCCTTTCACCCAAGAATGCTTTGAGGTAAGTTTGGTTGAAATTGGCCCAGTGGTTCTGAAGAAGTTGAAAATGTAAAAATTAAGTTTACAGACAACATGACAGAAAGCTGCTGATCTGTAACTTGCTGGTTTGAAAAAAATTGGGATAGACGACCAGAGAGCTACAGTGCCACCCATAGAAAAAAAGTGTATATTTATTGCACACAAAAAGTTGCGCTCGGTTCTGAATTAATTTCTCTAAATTTTTACCTCAACTGCACAAAACCTGGATTTCAAAATTTTCCTTAGACCTCTACCAACAACTCTTGTAGTTGACATCTGCAAGAAGCGCGTTGGACCGAATTACCTTGCCACCAAGGATGGCAGAATAAATATATTTTTTTCGGAGAGCTACAGTTCTGCAGCAACACGACAGACAGATGGACAGAAGGTTGACGGACAGCTAGATAGGCAGACATCGGACACTTTTTGATCAGAAAAGCTCACTTGAGTCTTCTGCTTGAGTGAGATAAAATCTCTTTTGGAAGATTGAATTATTTTATTATTACCTGGAAGGCTGTAAACAAATTTCCTAGCATCTTTTTTACTCACCATGGTTTGACAGCTTTGTAACTGTATTAAAAGAGAATTCTCTAATTAAAAGCTGTTCTTTATTTCTTCAAGGGATCTCTGTATACCTAAATTGGAAAGAAAAACTTCATAAAAGTCATAATTAAGCTTTGGCAATCAAGTATGAAAATAAGAGGATGAAAATGATATTTTTACCCCTGAAGGTTTTACTACAACTTCTGCAGGTACTTTGGCAACACTATGCACTTGAATTCTTATGTTGCATCGTTAACCACTGAATTGTATAACATAGAGTATATCAATTGACATGTCTAATCTCTACAGTTCAGAGGGGGAAATACAGAAATCTTTTTAAAGTGTAGGCTATTAAAATTAGCATAAATTACATTTCATGTTTTAATTTCTTTTCGTTTCTTTGAAAACAATATGCTTTAGAAGCTTATAACTACTACACCAAAAGACCGTTCACGGTAGCTCAGTTGATAGAGCGCTCACTTTGTGATCAGGAGGTTGTGAGTTCGAATCTCAGCCGCGACTGACCTAAGTCGATAAAAAATGGGTAGCAACTGTTTCTTCGCCATGCGCTCGGCACTTTGAAGTGAAAGTTGCGGGTTCTTCGGATGAGACCTTAAAAACCGAGGCCCCGTGTCACAGCAGGCGTTGGCACGATAAAGATCCCTCACTGTTCAATGGCCCCGAGTGCCGAGTAAAGGTCAAAATTTGAAGCCCTTCACAGGTATATGGTGAACAACATACATACATACTACACTAACAAAAAGCAATACAGGACATTAAATGTTGAATGATACAACAAATTCGGTTTGAAATATTTCATTACCTTAAAAATAAGCAAATATTTATGGTTGAGTTTAAATGTAGCACCTAATAATCCAGCTTTGATAATGCATGTAACTGTACTGTCTCCATGTTCAGGGGGGATTCCATGCATCTTCCGTTTGCCTCAAACATTCTAACAAAAAAATTTCATAAATTTAATTCTGAATTTATTTATTCATAGATTTGCTAACATTTTTGACCAATCAAAGTGCATGTTTTTAAAACATGTGTCGTTTTAAATGTTAACATGCTAGATGCAGAGACACTAAGCTAATTTCTTAGTAAATAGTTGAGTATCTGTTGTTTAATATTTTTTTTCCACTTTTAAACATTTGTTAAGCTATTGATCAATTACAATTATAATGTGTTAAGTTACACTATGCATTATATCATGAGTGTTTATATTTGTTGGAGACAAGAACTAAAGTGTCAAAAATGTAGTAAATTCCAGATCTTTTGATAAAACGGCTCTTGACTTTTGAATATAGCTTTCGGTCTCAGTCAACTAATACCTGACCAGGTCTGTATAGTAATGAGTAGACCTCATCGAAAGTCAATAATTGTACATGAATTCAATAATATTCATCTGGAAGATAACATGCAGGTGAATACTGTAAATGTATTCTATATAGCGTGTACATGTACGATATTTGAGGGAAATTAACTTTTGAGCAAGTTAGCATAGATTTGATTTAGCACATTTCTTTATGTTCTTAATCATGAATAATTATGTGCTGCAAGACATTTAGCATTGTACTTGAATTAACAGAAGATTCTTTCAGCCAAAGGCACTAAAAAAAATACACATCCAAATGTAATACGTCTACAGTATAACATTTTTTGATTTCTAAAATGTTGGCTATCAGACAATCAAAAACCTGAGAATTATTCAATCATAAAATGTTAATCGTGCGACCGTTAGGGCAAGCGCAGATACCTTTTCAGTGTACTGTTTATCATTGTATTTAGGCCTGTCTCTATAAACCGCACGTGACATTTGGTGCGTCTAGACTCTGACGGCACATGATGTAGTATGTAAGTTTCGTTACCATTAAACTGAAGAAAGAACAGTGCTTATTTTAATGAAGAATGTTTCATTGACTATTTATCTGCAATATATCCATTAAATAAAGGCGAGTTTATTATTTGTTGAACTTTTGTTGTTATTCTTGTGAGAAGGTAATTTAACAAGCAATGCATTGTGGGTCCAGAAGTTACTGAGGAAAAAAAATTTGTTTGGATCAATGTGCAATGTCCAAATTTTCTCTTCACCCACGCATTGTATTAAGAGCTCCCAGTGATGAGTGGGGCTTTGCGCCACTCCCTGTACTCGCAATGATTATTGTTATCATAACTGTTTACTTACAATTTACATCGAAAAGGGTCTCAGTTTGTAGGATTTATAGGGAACAAACAAAAATTTTCTTTAACAAATCCTCAATGATTATTGCACACAACTTTATGAAAAAGTCAATACTTGATTTTGCATATACTTAACTTAGCAGAACTCTTTTGCGGTGGAGGTGGGAAACGCCTGTTGGATTGGGGCAAATGTGCTATTGAATACAATGCAAGATCGATCATTGTGGAATTTATAAGAAAGAAATCCTGGTGAAATATCTTGCTAAACATATGCTGAACCAGCCTAATAAATCTGAGAGAGGAGCTAATCCTCAAATGTTACATTTTTAGCGAAACTCTTCACTAAGCGGACTCTTCTCATGAAATTCTCATTGAAAATCGTTACTTTTTATAGTTCATAAAATACTTTAAACTTTCCTTATTTGACAAAATAGCTACTATTTCGAGTTCAATCTTTGGCAATACATTGTACTTTCTGCATACTCATCACTGCTTATTGTTCGAATCATTTGATTGTCACTGCTGTAAACAATGGGCGCACTTGTTTCAGACATCCTGGCGATGACCCGGTTCACTTTCATCACATGACATATTGACCCGGTTAATGTCGCTGAAACGAGTGAAAATTCAGCCGGAAAATGGCTGATACTGTTATCGGTGCTGTTGCTGTAATAAATAATTTTCTTTTAACGCATGAAGACAACGATTTTGTGGATATATTTGCATTTTAATATTTATTAGATCTATTCAATGCACAATCTGTGAATTTGGAGCACAGAGCCTCGTTACAAACAGAACTGAAAAGTAACTTTTAAAATTAAAAGAAAAGTGTTGGTCATGCAAATATAAACAAACATGTTGTAAAAGTTACTTATTATCTCAGTACTGTATGTTTATTGAAACTGAAACTACTGCAAATGAATAAAAAACGAATATTTCACCATCAAGAACATTTCTACCTCCGTTTTCCGCCATATTGCTTTTCATCTGCCCGCTCGAAATTTTTCGGGCGATCCGGGCTACTTTCTGACCGCCCGGCGGCTTAAAAATATTTGAAACAAGTTACTTGCCCGCTTCCGGAAGTATCAACCGGCCTGACCCGGCTTATGAAACAAGTGCGCCCAATGTTATGCCCCAGAAATCTTGCGAGATTTAGAGCTTCCCTGACTCCCCCACAAAAGAGCAGTAGTAAGTAAGATAACTGCGAGGTACTCGTGATTCTATGTATTGTTCTGTTAGTTCAATATTCGATATTGGTATACCGACCTTACAAATTTATTACTAGTCTTACAGAAAACAGAAAACTGTTATAATTAATGTACAATGTGGAAACCTAATTTCCCCAACCAAAATATTGCCTAACTTAACCCAAATATTAATCTATTGTGATGGTTTGAAGTGTATTTATTATGTGTGTATATATTTATTTATCTGTATGTGACATATTTCATTCATATTTCCCCTATTTGTCTTAACTTGTTATATGGAGTTATTCCCCTTGTTTATAACCCGTCCGGATTAGGCACGCCCAGGTCTATAGTACCCGGCCGGGATTTATTGTTGTCATATTATACATGCATTTGTGTATAATCAGCAGCAGTCGATATTATTATTGATTATCGATTAGACATATTTCGAGGATCGAGGCTAAATTTCTATCTACAATTATTATAATGGTAATTATCACACTCTTGGATCGTAGGTGATATTGTTTAATATGTTTTACGTTTGATTTACATGATTGTTATTTTAACAGAATATAGAATCTAATTCTTCAGTCTTTAAACACTGAAATTCTTGTTTTCTTTCATCCTTCCGAACTCAGATTATGTACGGGACTGACCCCTAGACAGTCATGTTACACTACAAAAGCAATATAAACAGACAAAAAAGAAAATGATTCGAGTATATGAAGAGTGTAGCTAGCAAAGTCAGCTGTCTCCCTCCCCGATGATCTGATAGCTAGCTGCATAGCTTTATATGGAAATGAGAACAAAAGGAACTGTCAAAGAACTTACTGGACAAAAGTGGGCGTTTCCACATATAAGATAAATAATTTACATCGGGATCGAAATGAAATGATTTAAGAAAACGTAAATAAACTACATCTGCCACAATACATGTCAAATGTCTGATTGAAAAGATTAGGATACAAAAATTAAATACATTGCACCCGGCCTGCTTTAAAAAGAATCATATCATATGATATGCAATTATAATGAACTTTGCAGAACTGAATTTAAAAATTGTTCGTATACACAGGACGAAAGATCATCTTTAAGCAATCGCTTAATGGTGGCTTAATGGTAGCTTAATGGTGGCTTATAGAAGTTAATTCCTTTAAGCCACCATTAAGCCACCATTAAGCTGCAGCTTCTAGGTGCTTAATGTCCAAACTTCATTAAGCTACCATTAAGCCACCTTTAAGCTGCAGCTTAATGGTGGCTTAATGTCCAAACTTAATTAAACCACCTTAACGCATCCAGTTACAAGTCTTTAAACTAACTTGTTAAGTTTGAAGTTGTTTCAGAATCATTTACGCAAATACTTATTCAATTCATAATTTTTTTCTCGCTATTTCTAACATGTCAATGCGTATAAACTCAGGAACTGAGAACAGCTTCACCAAATGCCTTAAAATTTTCGCTCCCTAAAATCAGTTTGTTTGAATACTTGTATTAAAATTATTTTTATCCATAAATACATAATATACATGTATATTAATTTTTTTTTAAAAATCACATATTTTTCTTTCGTGTTTGGAGAGCCACGTTCCGTTGCCGAATTCATAGGAAATGTTGTAATTAGAGTCATTTTCTACTGGAATATCTCAAAGTCTCTTAATTTTTCTTTGGGTAGAGAAATGTTTAAGATATAAAAAAAATATAGGTAAAGATTATATTGCCCATCATTGAATAAATTCATGAATAATTTGAATTAATTCGTGGTTAAGTGCCATTATTTTTTCCTTTCTTTTAAAATACTGCAGAAGTAAGAATTTATTTAAAATAATGCAGAAGTAAGAATTTATTTAAAATAATGCAGCAGTAAGAATTGATCAAAATATAGTCGGTCTTCAATGATTGTTATTTCAAAATCAATTTTCAGAAGAACAGCCGATCAGATTAAACAGGGCATCCGACCAGATTTATACACATTGAGAAGCTGGGTAAAATAATCAGTGTACAGTATATCGACTAGTTAGACAATAGACCTTAATTAGGTGTCCCCACCAGTTCCCGGTCAATTAACAGGAAACTATTACACGGGAACATACAGTGACAGATTTTGATGATATATTATTTTTACAAAACTTAAAATTCACGCAAGCATATAACAAATTAGAAATTATGATTGTACACAAAACGACAATTATTTTGATACCCATAATGATATAAAAAGAATTAAAACTGAAGATATGTTACAAAAATATTTTATAACTTACTTGTTACGCAAAGATTGTCAAAAATCGTAAATATCCGCAGCATATTTATAAGAGCTATAATCTGTTCCCCCCCCCCCCATCGTTCTCTTTCGATGATATATTCCTTTTTAATTACAAAATTTTGTTTTATCTGTTGAATTTCAATCTTTTCATGCTTATAAATGTGCGAATAACAGAACGAGGAATTCAGTTACTTAAAAATCAAAAAGTTGTTTCACACGATCACACCGAACTCCGGTCCACGGTTCTGAAATTTTAACGTAATATAAAACTTTATAAAAGTTTCTTTTTTGTATTATATATAAATATAATTATTTGTATTATTGATTAATAAATATAAACATCAGAAAAAAAATACTTGTACAGGTATTACAAACAAGTTTTGTTAAAAATAAAGTTGTTATATTTCAAGTCGATTTCAACAGCCTCGATAGCTCAGTGGTTAAAGCGTTCGCCCTCCAATCTAAAGGTTGTGGGATCGAATCCTGTTGGGAATGCTTTTTTTCATTTATTTTTTTTTTAATTTTCTTTCTTTTACATTATTTTCGCCGAATTAACAAATGTATAAACTCGACATTTATAATTTTGTGAAGAAATCATTTTAAAAGTAATATTTAACCCATAAAAGCAGTTTTATCGACTGCGTAAAGGTGACTTAATGGTGGCTTAAAGGTGGTTTAATGGTAGCTTAATGGAGTTTGGACATTAAGCACCTATAAGTCTGGCTTAATGGTGGCTTAATGGTGACTTAATGATTGTCTAGAAGGTACCATTAAGCACCTATAAGCCACCATTAAGCCACCATTAAGCTACCTTTAAGCATCCATTAAGGACTTTGAGATGGCTTAATGGTAACTTAATGGTTGTGTATTTATTACTTAAATGTAGCTTAAAGGTGCTTAATGGTGACTTAAAGACAACCATTAAACCATCATTAAGGACCTATAAGCCACCATTAAGCCAAACTTAAAGGAAGTGTTTCATCTTGTGATATAAACAAACACACCAAACATGCTAAACAGCTGAAATAAGAAACCTAGGCAATTCGGAAAGTCTTATCTGTCGTAATAACAGATATAAAACATTCGACAAGAAATTGCGCAGATGTAGTGTGTCTTTAGAAAGACTTCAAGTCTGCAGAACATAATTACACATTCATTTCAAGGAATCAAACAAGGATGCGATTTTTTCTTGCCCAAAATTATGCCTTACCTGAGTAAGCTGTTTACATCGGATGTGTATAATGCCCTTATAGTACAATGTCCTGACTGATTGTACTGGATAGTTTTTAGGTGCACAAACAATATCATTTTTATTGGAAATAATAATAAAATTATTATTCTCTATAAGAATCATGGCGAAATGCAAAATAAAATATATAAATTTTTTATTGGACATAATAAAAATGACAGGAGTACATGTATAATGTCCTGATTTGGGGTATAATGACCTGATTTGATATGTCCTTCATAACAATTTAAATTGGTATTTATATTTATATTCTGTTTTGTTTTGTTTTGTTTTTTTCATAAGATTTTTTAAGATTGAAATTAATGTGTTCACATAAAAATTGGGATAAATATATATTTATTCTTGGGAATTTCATTTTTCATCTTTTTGTACTGGATGTCAGTAGAGATCTATAAAGGCTCACAATTTGGAAAAAATGACAAATAAGGCTGGTTTGACAGTGAAAATGTGATAAATGTTTACTTTATCATTAATAAATTTTGTACAAGATGTTTTCATCCATATTATCTTTTTGAATGAAATTTTTTATTCCTAACACATAACCTTAGAGAGACCATGCAATGTCATTTTTTAAGGAATGCTGTAAAATGATAATAATTAAGAAAAAATGTGGAAAACATAATTGTCACTTAATGAATTGAACTGTCATATCAGTAATGTGGTAGCTTTTTTTAATCAATGGATGCTTCACCCTGAGTTTCTTTTATATACAATGTATATAAACAATGATGAAAACAATAACTTAATATTCAATTATTTTGCTCTTTAACACTAGATAATAAGTGCATTTTGAGTAACATTGAGGTAGGTCATTATTAAGTAAATCCCTTTTGCTATATGTCTAATGCCCTGTTCACACAGAGAGTTTAATTCGCAGTAAATTAATGCGAAGTGAAATAATGTGAATTAAAATAATGCGAATAAGAATGCATTCGGACAACAGCAAAAGCGAAGAAAGCTGATGCGAATTAAGATTTTGTTTCTAGGCTACAATAGCTTTTCAGTAAGGCTATTATGACATCATTTGTAAATCATGTCATGTATGCAGAGCAGATCATTTGACATAATATATATAATCATAGTGACTGTATACATTTTAGTGATTTACATTACTTTCCTTTTTTTCAACCAAAAATATCACAGATACATAAATCTAACCACTGACATGTGGCCTGTGCCTTAATTCTGGCCTACGCATGCATCAAAATTTAATTCGAGTTAGCTTCGCTTAGCGTTCACATGGAGCTAATGCAATGTAATTTAATGTGCAGTAAATTAATTCGAATTAAACTAATTCACACTAAATTCTCCATGTGAATGCACTTCAAATTTAGTTCGCAGTAACTTGACGTGTTTAATTCAAATTAAACTCTCCTTGTGAACAGGGCATCATTATATGCTCTGTTCACATGGAGAGTTTAATTTAAATTAAACGTAAGTTAATTTACTGCACATTAAATTACTTCGCATTAGCTCTGCGTGAACGCTTCAAGCTAATCTAATTCGAATTAAATTTTGATGCATGTGTTTGTTTTTTTGTATGTTGTTAACGTTCCTCTTGAGAATTTTTCACTCATATGGAGACACCGCGTGATGCAGTGGTTAGAGCGTCTGCTCTAGAGTCGCGAAGTAAGGAGTTGATCCTTACGTTGTGGGTTTGAATCCCACTGTGGGACGTGGAAACCGGTCCTTCGGATGAGACTGTATAGACCGAGGTCCCGTGTCACAGTAGGTGCTGGCACGAAAAAGATCCCTCACTGCTCAATGGCCGTAAGTGCCGAGTATAGGACAAAATTTGCAGCTCCCCACCGGCAAGTGGCGGCGTCATCATATGAGTGAAAAATTCTTGAGAGGGATGTTAAACAACACACAAACAAACAAACATATGGAGACACCACCACTTGCTGGTGGAGAGCTGCAAATTTTGTCATATACTAGGTACTTATGGTACTTACTACTGTGTCACGGGACCTCGGTTTATAAGGTCTCATCCGAAGGACCGGTCTCCATGTCCCACAGTTGGATTCGAACCCGCGACATAAGGATCAACTCCTTACTCCATGACTCTAGAGCAAAAGCCACGTGGGTGACTTGATGCATGACAGTGTAATGGCAAATGTAAGGTAAATGCACATGTGGGTGGTCAGCTATTATAGATACTTGTGCTATTTTTTTAGTGAAAAACAAAGGAAAATTATGTGAATGAAATGTGTACAGGTATTAGCCTATTACATTCTGTCAAATGGATCTTCTTTGCATAAGGTGACATGATTTGAAAATAATGTCATAATAGTCTGACTAAATAGCCTTACTTGTAGAAATTGAATTTTAATTTGCATTAGTTTAGTTCGCATTAGCTGTCATTTGAATGCAATTTAATTTGCATTAGTTTAATTGTATTAGTTTAATTCGCATTATTTTGCTGCAAATAAAACTTTCCATGTGAACAGGGCATTAGAGCAGATCAGAATATATTCAAGCTGGCTCCACGAATATCCTCCTTAAGGCTTTAAGCTAAATTTAATGAGTTATGAAACCATTAATATTCAATTGAAAACAAATGAAATGATGTCTATATATTATAGGCATCAGTTAAATTTAAGTTAAATTGATAATCATATTATATTCTAAGCATAACACGAAATAAGAGGAAGTAATAGATTGCAGCTCTCAAGAAGAAGGGGGGGGGTGTTTACAATCAGATCTCACTTTTGGCTAAAAAATTAAAAACAAAAACCAAAAAAAAAAAAAAAAGAAATAGGTTGCTGAGCTAAAGAAGAAGGGGGATGGGGGGGAGGGGGTGATGGTTACAATCCGATCTCACGTTTGGCTAAAAAACCAAGTAAGAGGTTACAGATTTCAAGAAGAAAGGGGGGGGGGGTGTTACAATCTGATCTCACTATTGGCTAAAAAGGCATATATGTGAACTACGTTTCCAAAATCTCCAATTAACACGGACCAAATTTAGTTATGTTGAATCTTACAAAAATAAGTGAAGTTCATTTCATGTTGAAATGACACACACAACACATTCGATTATACCTTTCATTTGATGAATTTTAAATCATTGTGAAATGAATAGCATAAATTGTGTACTATTCCAAGAAAGAAAATTATCACATAAATACGAACTGTCTTTTCATTTCAACAGAGTACACGATATGCAGCAATCGTCACTGCCCCCCCCCCCCCTTACACTTTGATGTAAGTTTCTATACACCATATTTCATCGAACAAGTAATAAAACATACCGTTTTCCAGCGTTTCTTTAACATAGAATCCATCCTCATCAAAAGAATCTGGGATTCTCTGCCCAGGCTTTCCTCTGCGTCTTTTTTTCGACATGTTTATTATATCCCGCTTCAAAACAATTGGACTTCCGCTCTCTTTACACACGCGCATGCGCATTGTAGATGTGTGTAACGTCAGAGGTGTGTAAGTGAAGATGGCAACTTCAATCCGCACGATATCTGTGTAATCATGTGTTCGATGAAACCCCGAAACTGGGACACGTTATTTTTTTTACTTTTTTAGGATTAAGACATGTCAATTTTTCGTTTTAAACGATAAAAAAGTTTGGGGACTTGATTCAAGTCCCCAATGTTTTTTATGTCCCCAATTTACGACTTGCGTATCTGTCGAAGGTCCCCAATATGGCCTTCCCACACACGCACACACACACACACACACACACATGAAATAGGATTTTCGGGTTTGGACATTTTCCCACCTTTTTTAGCTCACCTGAGATGAAAGCTCAAGTGAGCTTTTCTGATTACATTTTGTCTGTAGTCCGCCTGTCTAGCTGTCTATCTGTCCATGCGTTTTTCCGTCTGTAAACTTTTCACATTTTCAACTTTTTCTCTAGAACCACTGAGTCAATTTCAACCAAACTTGCCACAAAGCATCCTTGGGTGAAGGAGATTCATGTTTCTTCAAATGTAGGGCCACCGTAGGGCCTTCGTTCAAGGGGAGATAATTCAGAAATATTGAAATCTGGTGATATCTTTTAAAAATCTTCTTCTCAATTTTAACTTATGTGACAGCTTCTTTACATAGTCTAGAATGAAATTTGTTCAAATGATGACCACTGGGGGTAAGGTGGGGCCATAATAGGGGATCAAAGTTTTCCATAGGAGTACATAGGAAAACATCTTTAAAAATCTTCTTCTCAAGAACAACAAAGCAATGTTTAGTTATATTAATATGGAAGCATCCTCAGGCAGTGTAGATTCAAATTTGTTCAAATGATGATCCTTCGGGGTAGGGAGGGGCCTAGTGGGGGACCAAAATTTTACATAGGAGTATATTCGGAAAAAATCTTTAAAAATCTTCTTCTCAAGAACAGCAAAGCCAGGATAAGTCATATCAATATGAAAGCATCCTCAGGCAGTGTAGATTCAAATTTGTTCAAATGATGACCCCCGGGGTAGGGAGGGGCCAAAGTGTGGATTCAAAGTTTTACATTATGTTGGAAAATATCTTTAAAAATCTTCTTCTCAAGAACAACATGCAGAGCCATGTTTAGTCATATTGATATGGAAGCATCCTCAGGTGTAAAGATTCAATTTTTTCAAATGATGATCCTTTGGGGTAGGGAGGGGCATAGTGGAGGACCAAAATTTTACATAGGAGTATATTGGAAAAAATCTTATCAACAACAGCAAAGCCAGGATTAGTCATATTGATATGAACGCATCCTCAGGTAGTGTAGATTCAAATTTGTTCAAATGATGACCCCCAGGGTAGGGTGGGGCCACAATGGAGTATCAAAGTTTTACTGAGGAATATATAGGAAAAAATCTTTAAAAATCTCAAAAACAACAGAGCCATGATTAGTCATATTAATAGGGTAGCATCCTCAGGTAGTGTATAGATTCAAGTTTGTTCAAATTATGATCCCCGGGCATAGGGAGGAGCCACAATTGGGTATCAAAGAGTTTTATAAAGGAATAAGAAAAAAATCTTAAAAGATCTTCTGCTGTAGAAAAGCAAAGCCATTTATTAGTTATATCGACATTGAAGCATCCTTAGGTTACGTGTAAAATTTAAGTTTGCCCCCACCCCTCACCCCAATGTAAACTTTTCAATACTGATTTGTGCTTTATCCTGGCCAATGTGCTGAGATGAGCGATGTGGCCCATGGGCCTCTTGTTTTTTGTTTTTGTTTATATGTTTTTTGCTTAATATTTTTTTCATGCAAGTTGAAACTTTTTCTCTGGCTGCCCTCCCCTTTCAAAAATGATACTTTGTGCATGCATAGGCAAACATTGACCCCTACCCCCATTTTATTCTTATAAAATTGACAGAGAATTACAATGACTACCCTGTCCTCCACCAGCTCCCTTTTGAAACACAGGTGCTTGGGGACGGGACCCCCCCAATCCCCATCCCCGTGTTCCGTACCCCAAGGGTTCTTCGACTTTTTTAAAATATTTTTCTAGGACATATTCACAAAGTATTACAACTGAAAAATCGGAAATATAATCTAAAACAAGATGTGTTTGTGAAACACTGCATGATGCCCTTGTATGGAAACTTATAGCAAAGGTTACACTTCCTCAAATGCAAATTAAATATGCTTGTACCCAAAGTCAGGTCTTGTACCAAGGAATATACCTGTGAAATATGAAAGCCCCAGCAGCAATCATTGAAAAGATATGGAAAAGGTCAAAGTTTTTCAAAAGTAAGTCAAACATCAAGGTCAAAGTCAAATGGTCAAATTAATGGTGCCCAAGGATAGCCTTTTCACAAGAAATACACATGTGAAATATAAAAGCCCTAGCACCAACCATTTAAAAGATATGGCCAAGGTTAAAGTTGTTCAAAAGTACGTCAAACTCCAAAGTCACGGTCAAAGGGTCAAAGTTGTTGGTATCCAAAGGAAGGTCTTGTCACAAGGATTACACGTGTGAGGTATGAAAGCCCTAGAACCAACTGTTCAAAAGAAATGGTGAAGGTTTAAGTTTTCCAAAAGTAGGTCAAACTCCAAGGTCAAGGTGAAAGGGTCAAAGTTGTTGGTATCCAAAGGAAGGTCTTGTCTCAAGGATTACATGTGTGAAGTATGAAAGCCTTAGCACCAAAAGTTCAAAAGTTATGGCCAAGGTTAAAGTTTTTCAAAAGTAGGTCAAACTCCAAGGTCAAGGTCAAAGGGCTATAATTTTTGTTATCTAAAAGAAGGGCTTCTCACAAGCATGTGAAGAATGAAAGCCCTAGTGCCAACTGTTCAAAAGTTATGGCCAAGGTTAAAGTAGGTCAAACTCCAAGGTCAAGGTGAAAGGGTCAAAGTGGTTGGTATCCAAAGGAAGGTCTTATCACAAGGAATACACATGTGAAATATGAAAGCCATAGGTCCAACCAATCAAAAGTTATGAGCAATGTTAAAGTTTTCGCGGACAAACAGACAGCTAGACGGACGGACAGGCAAAAACTATATACCCCCGAATCTTCGATACGGGGGCATAACTAGCCTTTTATAAAAAATTCACACTCTCTGATACTAAAACTGTTCTCTTTTAGTATCAGAGAGTGTTCCCCCAAAATTATATTGATCCGCCTATCGAGGATGTTATAAAAAGAAAGCGGAAGTCAATATCATGTGACACCTACACATAAACAATGGCGGACGTAGAACCTCCCCCAGCAGATACATCGCAGACGACGTCGAATTCTGCCTCGGTAACAATTTCAAATTTAAAGTAAACGTAAAATTTATACACATATATGTATATTTAATTGAGCCAAGACAAAGTTCCTATACGATTTTTCTGTCCTTTAAATTATTCTAATCTTGAGCTTGGAAAACTCTGTATTTCGAATTTCCTCAAACTTGATGTGTCGTGTTAATAAGAATTACAAAACTTTTATTCCAGTTCAAACAAATGCTTGGCATTAAGTTTTCAAATATTGATATTCAGTTTAAGATGGTTTTTCATTTTAACTTCTAGCACGATATAAGCCAGAGACATATATATGTCTCTGTATAAGCATATAAACATTAACTATATTGTTTAGGTATTCTGTGAAGTGAGCTTAATCATGTTAATAGTTAAGTTAATTGTATGTATTTATCCAAGTTAACAAATTGAAACAATCGTTACAATGGTGGTTTATGTTGATCACTAAAGGCATGAGTCTCATAAAACATTTTCTCTTATGATGATGTCTATACTGTGTGATCTGACATCTGAATCATAACACATATTTCTATAAATTGGACATTTTATCTTTTAAATTTTGCTATGTTTAACTACACTAACTGGACAAAACTTCAAAATGGCAGTATTTTTTCTCATTAACAACTCATTTAAAACTACCCTCCAGATTTTAATATTGTTTGTCTTACCTTAATATTTGGTGAGCTGACCCTTCATATCCTCATTGTTGGAAATGTAGCATACAACTGGCTGATTTAATTTACAGGTAGATTCTGAAGAGAAAAAAATTGTTACTTCCTCTGTCAGCTGATCTTTGGAATTAGAATTAATAGTGAAAGCAAATTGCTGATCAAAAAGCAAGCTCTGTAGTCTAGCATGTAAGAACAGAGGAAATTCAGAAAAAAATCTGCAACATTCATATTTTGTCAGGCAAATTTTTGCATGACACCTTCCAGGAATTCTGAGAAATGAAAACCTATTTTTAGATTTCTGTAACAGGATTTAAATAGATGATATTGAGAGGTGCAGTTACTAGCTCTGTGTACTGCACTTAATTTAAATACCAATACTGAAAATTCTTATTAATTTCAGTTATTTAGTTAAAATAATTAATATAAATCAATTCGAGATGTTTTATCTATATAATAAAGGAGTTATTGAACTTACATTGGTGAATATTGGCACTCTTTGGCTGTACAAATGCACTCACAAGCTCGTGCATTTATACAGCCAACTCTTGCTAATATTCACCAATATAAGTCCAGTAACCCTATAATACATGTACGAATGTCATCATGCTGAAAGCTTTGGTGCATATGTATGCAAAATTTCCAAGCATAACATGCTTTCTTTAAATAGTGTAATGCAAAAATATCCACGACAAATTCTCAGCAACTCTAGCATTTTCAGTGACAAATACTTTTGTCCAATGACTTTAGTTGTTTACTTTCGGTGTTTTAATAGAACTGCAGAAACATCAGAAAGAATAAAACGAGATCAGAATACATTACTTGAAATATATGTTTTTCACAGATGGCTGCAGATGGGAACAAACCATGGGAGAGGCCATGGACTGTTGAGGAGATGAGAAAGGAGGCAACTAACTGGTCACTGTCTGGAGATGCAGGGGTAAATTTTTCCTTCTGTTTGACTGCATGTTTATATATACAAATTGATCAAAAGAATTTGCTCAAATTGTGTGACTGATAAAAGAATTAAGTGTCTGTTAGTTAACATCATATTACACATTAATGACTGCAATTATGAATTAGTAGAATATTGTGATGACACAAATGCATTCATTCCAAAAACATATGCATGAAACATATTTTCAAAGCTTTAGAGGGAGTTTCACCATATTTGAAGTAATTATTGATTTTAGATAAATGTATATATGCTATACATGTTTTTGATTTTTGAGTTGTTTTTTTTTTTTTGTATCTAAAGAATTTAGACATTGAATACATGTAGTATTTTCTTTGCAGTTGTTGCTGTATTTAAAAGATTTTTCACAGAAGATGATTTCACGTGTACATGAAATTGAAAAAGAAGTAGATGGATTGATGCATGATTCTAAGGTCAGAAAAGTATTGTGGCAGTCAGACAGGTTTGATCAACGGTGACCAGATAGCTTTGTTGGTAGAGCACCCGTCTAGAGATCTGGCAGCCATTGTTCAAATCCTGGTCTGGTCTATTGCATTTTCCCTTTCCAGTTACAATATCATGCATTCTTGTTTCAATGTAATGAAGATGTTGTTTGTTTAGGTAACTAAAATGATTAAATTTATAATGTTTTGTTTCAGATGACTGGTGTAAGAGCTAACAATGTCTTCAATGACTTCATTATGCTGGCAAACACCCAGTTTGTAGAAAATGTAAGGCCTTCTTTGTTAGTAATTTTAAGATCTATCAGTTGCCAACTACTATTAATTATTAGGTTTGTCATTGGCTGTCTAGAGAAACATATCGGCATAGATGGAGAAGCTGAGCCGAGCTGTCTATGAAATTGATCAACCTGATATATTTCTATAGACATGCAGTAACTCAGTAACAAACCTAATAAGTGATTTATTTTCTCAAGGATCATAGTGTGAGAGACAAACACAAGACAACTAAGCCAGATGTAATGTTTACCAATGAAGGGAGGGGGGACAAAATTGACTAGCAAGGGAAAAATTTTAATTGTCAAAACTCGAGAGGGGGTAGATCTTCCTCTAAATTTTTGGCAATTCTTTAATCCAATAGGATGGCACACTTTGCATCTCGCTGCAACAAAATTGTGTTTGTATGAGGAATTTGAACACTGTAGAAGTACTTTTTTCCACGTGGTATTAATTTACGCTATTGTACACTGTCACAAATTTTCCGCGGAAATTTGTCCCAGCGTACTGAAAGTACATGTAAGGTATTTAGTTGCAATCTAAGAAATCCGCTTAATTTTCTACCCGCTATTGAAAAGAAATTTTGATTCCAGGGGATTTTGACCCCATGGAAAAAAGTATGTTTACAGTATTATAGAATATACACCAAAAGACTATCCTTAATAAAAACAGTGGGAACCTCCACCCCATCCCACCTCATCCCACTCCAAAACCCCTTGTACAAAAAACCAGCAAGAAGTAATGATTAAGATGATTGAATGCAACATATTTCAATTCTGTTGAGAGTTCCAACATCTGGACTATAGAGTTTCATCCAATTTCACACTGTGAAACCTATCGAAATTATCCATCTCACCTTTTACCATTAAGTAATCATAGAAAATTTTGAGACACCTTAGTTTACTTTCAGTACTTATTCTTTAAGTATTTTACCCTCGATATCTCAAATTCTTGGATACCTCAAAGTATTTTCTCGGTCCCATCGAGTTCGAGATAACGAGGTTTTACTGTATCTGGAACAATGATGTGTGGAATACCAGGAATATGTGGAAGTGTGTCAGTAAACCTTGTCTTATTTTTTTTATTGAGGCTCATCGCTATCAGCGATGTGGCCTCATTGCTGACAACCCCCACTCTTTCTTTCAATTACTGCGGTGACAAAGGACTCCACAATATTGATTCTAAATACGCTATTGAAAATAGTGCAAATGTATATTGACAAGTTGGTGATATTCATTGTCTTTTTTAAAATATTAAATAACATAAAATCTCACATGTATACGTTGTTTACACTTTGAAAGCAACAAAGATAAAAAAAGAAAAAAAAGAAATAAAACCCAAGAAAGAGAGAAAACAACAACAAACAAACATGTGCGCTACGCGGAGTAAGATCTATTTGCATAACAACAGCTTGTACTATAAATTATTAGGCCTTGTAAGCCGACATTGCTTGTATGAATATCTTAGAAAAATGTACAATAATTTTATTTGATAAAGCATCACTAACAATAGGAATGGGATGGTTGTTTTTATAGAAATAGAAGGAATATCATTATTTTTTCAATTGATGAAAAGAATAGTAAGATGTCCAACTGAATAAATTTTTTGCAACAAGCGCCACCTTTCGGGAAAAAAATTCCACGTGTGACATGAAACGGTGAAATGATCGGTTTTTGGTGAAATGTTGGTTGAATATCATGATATGACTGATTAAAAAACTGCAATGACTGTGAATTTCACCTTATAAACTTAGACTTTTAGAGTTCAATACTTACCACCAAGGTTTTATAGCTAATTTTATCGAAAATATCGGAAATCGGTCGAAATATAAGGGGTTTAATAGTATACCGTATACCACGCCCAATTGCTTTTTACAGTCCCGTGTTATCTATATGAACATTTCATGAATCACTATGGTTTATGTACTCATAGTATTATGCCATTTTGATTGAGAAAACTAGTCTAAGACAAAGTATTGATATTTAAAAAAGTGCACATAAGGAAAGAAAAAAATTCAGATATGAAATTATAGAATTACTCAATAATCAATCATTTCTAAATTCTCATTCATTATTTCATCTTCCTACTGTGATAATAATCAAAGAATAAAAATTAAAAAAAAAAATAAAAATTTAATTGATATGAATTACAGATTAATTTTAATATCAATGAATTATAATTGATATATCAGATATATTTAAAGAAATGTTTGTTTGCCCTCTCCCGACCGACTGGTTAAAAATGCCATGACTCAAAACTTTTTTTAACCTCAAAGAAACAATATTTTTATTTTTATTTTCATTCCAGATTTTTTCATTCCCTCAACATGTATGATGAATTTTTCTGAGAAAAAAAAAAGAATTGAGTTTTCTACCTTCAGTGCGATGCGCCTCTCAGGCCTTCAGGCCTTTGATTCAACTTTTCTTTTCGATATCTCAAATGAGGAGATATCTGGAAGTTTTTTGATAGTCCCGCTGTGTTTAGGATATTGAGAATAAACTGTTATATATGTACCATTGGAACAATCAGTCAAGCTTGGTGCCTATAGCATAAACATACTGTGCAAAGATTTCTGTGTGCACCATGAATTGAAATTAAATATACATGTATGTTAAAATGCATTTTTTAAAATTGTTTAAGTCTTCCATTTTTAAGAATTTTTTTTTTTCTGGAAACATAGAGAGTTTATGATGAAGATGTCAGTCAAGAGGAAACAGCAAAAGCTGGGGAAGGAAATGATGAGAAAGAGAAGACAAAAGAACAACGGGAGTCAGAATTGATTCCCAAGGTCAAGGAGGCCCTGGAACTCGGAATCAATGTCATTGACCAGGCCTTTGAACAGTTGGACAGTCATGTGGCAGATTCTGACTCAGAGGAGGAGGAGACCGGATACAGAGCTGACCCTCTACTGGAAGCTAAGGTATGCAGTATCAGAGTGCCTTATTGTAGAATCTTTTATTTGTCATTTTCATGGAGTGCTAAAAATTACAGGTTCATAGTGACAGAATTTCATGGTCATACTTCATGTTATAAATGACACCACCTTTATTTTGATATTTGCATAGGTTTTAAATTCAAGGGGAAAGGGGTATCCATGAGATCCAGGAGTGTTGTATCTCCACAAAATATAATGATTCTGTAGTACTCTACTGTAGGCTTTAATTATCAAATGTATACTTGTCTGATTGAACAAATACCAGTACATAAATAGTTCACCTGCTAGAACTGTGATCATTTTATTTCCCATAGACAACCTGAAAACCATTAGTGTCTATTCCTGGATGTCATTCTGAACTGAAATGTTTTTCAGATTCATCACCCATATCCATCTGGCTGTCTTGTGTCAATATCAAAACTATACATACATGTAGGAAAACTAAGTTTTGCTCAGAGTTTTAACATAACTTTTGGTGACTCTTAAATTGATGTTTTAAATCAATTTTTTTCACAATTGGTAGTAGTTCTTACTGGAATATCTTTCAGAACCTTTGCTGAGCCAATTGATCTTAGACATTGCAAATTTTGTTTTTGACTTGTTTATAATTCAAGAGTTTGTTTTTTTATTCCTTTACCTTTTTTCAATTTATATATTAGACACATTGTTCACAACTGGATGATTTTTTTTTAATAGAATACAAATGAGGCTCATCATAGACACAGCTAAAGAGCTAATCAGGGTGACACTGGATCAATAGATTGTAAACTGTACATCAAAAATACAATTCTTTATTAAATTTTCTAAGTCAAATTAGCTCTAAATGTCTATAGTATGACTTTACAATTCATAAGTTCAATTCACCACTGGAAGACCTTGCTTAGCAAGTTCTGTTTTCCCCTGACAACTCATTATTTTAGTCATTTTGCAAGGACTCCGTGGTTATGCTTAGATTTTTTTTATATATGATACTTGGATGCAAAATGAGGAAGAGAAAATGTGTCAATTTCTTGCCACAATACTTGAACATCCTAGTAATTTATTATGTGTGTAGCAACTACATGTAGTAACAATTGTTATAGATCTCTGGGTCAGTGTATTTGATTCATTTACCTCCCTTTTTTTGCAGGATCCATATATTAACCGATTACTTCCCTTAATGATTGGAACACCCAAATTTATGGAGGATGATTCTGTTGGCTTGGCTGAGGAGGAATCAGGTACATCTGTACTTAATCTGTTTTTACTTTTAAACTAGTAAGATCAAGATTTTACATTAAAAGCCCATTTTTTTACTTTGATCATAGATTAATTCTTGTTATATTTTTGCATGTGAATAAATTTTTGTTTCATGCTGCGTCTGAGTAACACACTGAGCTTTCTCTGAGGTAATTATTACTAGTACTTGTTGTATGATATAGTCCTTCAGCATATGTTTTTGTCTTTGTTTGTAGAAGAAGAGGAGAGTGACCATGGCAGCCTAAGTGAGAGTGAATCTGAGAAAGAGGAGGAGGAAGAGGAGAAGACAGAGTCCTCAGAGGAGGTGAGGAAGTCTGCATATATGTACTGTCTTTTGTTAAAATAGATTTTAAAGGGGTAGAGCATAACTGGGGCTCTACACAGAAGCGTTTAATTTTTAGGTCATCTGAGGCAGTCAGGTGACCTATTCTATCTGTTTTCGTCCATTGACATGCGCCGATAATAAATTTTTGAACATTTTCAGCCTCTTCTCTTGATCAGCTAAACAGTTCTAACCAGTTTGGGTATATAGCACCTATTGGTAAAGGGGAAACAAAAACGTGAAATTCATGGTCTCTGCCTCCCTAGGGCCTGAGGGGTGGGGTCAAAACAATCGAAATTAATGCAATCTTCAAAAATCCTCTTTACTCTTGAACATGAAGCAATCATACTGATAACATAATGATAACAAGCATTCTGAGAGTATTGCATTAGCAATACTAATCCCCTACCGGCAAGTGTAATCTGGTTCCCGTTAAAAATTGAAAATGCCATAATTTCGTCAAAAATCAGTGAAGTGGAATGAAATGCAAACTTGATCTATAACTCATCAAGGTAAAGTCACATACCAAAAATTAGCTCAATATCTGCAAGCGTTTAGAAGACAATTGTGGAAAACCCTGAAAAATTGAAAAGGTCATAATTCCATTAGAAATCATTGAAGCAGAACGAAATGCAAACTTGATCTGTAACTCATCAAGATACACTCACATACCAAAAATCAGCCTAACATCTGCAAGCGTTTAGAAAAAAGTGCAGAAAACCAAGTGGGACAGACTGACAGACAGACAGAGGGACAGACAGACAGATGGACAGACAGACTCAGAGGAAACCTATAGTCCCCTCCGGTTTCACCAGTAGGGGACTAATAAGCAAAGAGTCCTTTACCAAAATTGTCATCTGGGTCAGGGGTTCTAGGTGGGGCTCTTTTGACTCTATGGTGAAAATGCATGAATTCATTAAAAATCTTCTTTTCTTCTCTAGTATAGTGTACACAGGAAAATTTTGGCCACCGTTTTATTTTCGCTCCTTTCGCCCTACTCACAGGTGGGTGAATATAATACGAGGCGAATTCAAAGAACACAGTATAATTTCTTAAACAGAACTGTGACTGAGCGAATTTAAAATGGGGCAAAATTGCTTGAGTGAAAATAACACGGGGCGAAAATAACCCTGTATAAAGTATTAAGCAGACATACAAAGTGCATGGTTATGATGAGCAAGGGTACTTCTTCAAAAATTATGAAATTTATGGCCCCAGGGTCAGAGATTTTGGTGATAGGGTGGGGCTCTATTGATCGCTTATTGAAATCTCAAAAATTCTTTATAACTCTTCTTCTTTGTGCTTGTATATTTAGCAAAGTAATAAGTACATGATTATAGTGAGCAAGGGTGCCTCTTCCACAATCCCTGAGTCGGGGCTTCCTGTGTAGAGCAAGGATCTATTGATCATATAGAGTGATCTTTACTCTAGTTTGAGAGAAGTTATTCCCCTTTGCGGGTGCCCTATAGTAATCACTCTGTCTGTCTGTCCGTCTGTCTGTCATTCTTCTGTCCACAAATTTTCTGTTTTTTTCTAATAACTCTTTTTGTAGTTGACCAATTAAGTTCAAATTTGGTATGTTGGTTGAAGAGGCAGTAAGACATATTTTGATGCTAAGTTTGGTCCTCTATGTCATCCAGTTTGGAGCTTGGGTGGTGGGGTAGATTCCTTAATTTTACATTAGAATGAATGCCAGGGCAAAGAGAGATAACTGCTGAGAATGTTCCAATTGTAAACTATGAAAGCTGCAACTAGTCCCATGGGATTAATTAACTTTCCTCTTGAAGAAAATCCAAAGCATTATCTGTTTCTGTCAAATTGAGATTAATTAACACCTCTGTCTGCAAATGAAGTTTGTTTTGAAGTTAAGGTCAATTCTGAATGATGTTTACATTCTCTGAAATGTGGATTTAAATAATGTTCATACTTTATATTGGTAAAATATACAATGAGTTATGATTTTATTGAATTCTAAAAACAAGATATACATCAAGATATGTTTTTTTTTTTAATTTTTTTGTTTTTATTTATTTTATTTATTTATTCATTTTTTTTTTTGGGCTGCCGTATGTAAATTCAAGAATACTATTAATTTTAACGGGTAGTCCAATAATAAACTCATTCTATCATTACTGAAAGAGTTCTTATTGTAAACTTGGAAGAAAAGGATAAGAGAGCAGTACAATGAATCCCTTGGGATTAATTATCTTGTCTTGGGCAGAAAATTTTCCAGGCTTATCTTTATTTGTCACTTTAAGATAAATGAACCTTTGTCTGCAACTGATGTTTGTTTTGAAGTTAAGGTCAAGCCTGGGTGATATTTGAAAACACATGCTTCATTCTTGTTTGAATATACATTTAATTGAGTTATTATAGAATGATGTTTTTTACTGCCTTATGTAAATACAGGGAAACTCTTTACAGGTTGTTGGATATTTAGGAATTATCTTGAAATTTTATAAATACAGTTGTTATTGCATATTCTTCTTCATATATTTTTAAATTTTTGTAATCAATTAAAATTCTCATTCTGTAAGCTGCACTCTTATATTTCTACCCCTCAGTGGGGCCCTTGCTGACTGGTCAGTTTTCTAGTTCATATATGTTAATAAAATGTAATTGGTAGGTCACTTAAATAAAAGAATTATTCAAGTATTTTCAATGTATAATATTTAAAGTACTTTTATTGTTTGGTCAGATACTAGTAAATAATAATTTAAATATTAAAAAAACATTAAACAAAACACCTTGTATTGAATACTGAAAATATCATTTAAGGACCAGGATAGGCAAAGGCTAGACAATCATTCTGAATTTCTCTGTTTTGGCTAATTGGTGGTATAGTGACAAATGGGAGTATAGTAATAGCACTGACATATACACATCATTTTTATAAGTACAGTTGAACTTCGGTGTCTCGAACACAGATATCTCGAATTCCATGGATATATCGAAGTCATTTTGAAGTCCCAACTGTTTATTCTTTAAGTATTTTACCCTGGATATCTCGAATCCTCAGTTATCTCGAAGTATTTTCTTGGTCCCTTCAAGTTCGAGATAATGAGCTTTGACTGTAGATGTACTTCAGGGTTATTGCAGATTACCATACTAATTATTAGTCCCCTACCGGTGAAACCGGAGGGGACTACAGGTTTCTTCTGAGTCTGTCCATCCGTCTGTCTGTCTGTCTGTCCCTCTGTCTGTCTGTCAGTCTGTCCCACTTGGTTTTCTGCACTATTTCCTAAGGGCTTGCAGATATTGAGCTGAATTTTAGTATGTTAGTGTATCTTGATGAGATACAGATCAAGTTTGCATTTCGTTCCGATTCATTGATTTTTGACGGAATTACGACCTCTTCAATTTTTAAGGGTTTTCCACAATTGTCTTCTAAACGCTTGCAGATATTGAGCTGATTTTTGGTATGTGACTTTACCTTGATGAGTTATTGATCAAGTTTGCATTTCGTTCTGCTTCATTGATTTTTGACGAAATTATGGCATTTTCAATTTTTACAGGAACCAGATTACACTTGCTGGTAGGGGACTAGTATTGCTAATGCAATACTCTCAGAATGCTTGTTATACATGTATAATTATTGAATTGCCATTATATGGATCCTTTACAGGCTTGTATTATACTCAGATGACCCTTAAGGCCTTTGGGTATTTTGTTTTATTTACATTTTTTGCTGCAAAAACTTGCAATATTTGAAATCATTTTTTTTTAAGATATGATGTTGCTGGAAATGAGTTTGCCTTGAATTATTCGCTGTAGTCAAAATTTTTGTAGAAAAAATTAAACACCATGGACAAAAAGAAATTAAGTTTGCTATAAATTCACAGTGATTTGTTGACATACTGTAGTTGTCTGCTGTTAACACTGTGTCTGATGTAATTTTTAGTCCTCAGAGAGTGGGGAAGAATCTAGTTCAGAAAAACCTGTCAAAAATCAGTACTCTCAGGTTGGTAATTTTAAAACCTCGAGCTCCTTCCAACCTGTGAAATCTCTTATGGTAAAGCTACACCTCCCCCACCCAGCATTTTGTCAAAGCCTAACATTATCTTTTGAATAAAGACATTAATCAACCACACATAATTTTCACCTAAACCTTTACTATCAATTTGATTGCCTGTCATAAAACTGCCTTTGTATTGCACAAGTCTTATAAACAGGATATTTAGTTGAAAAACTTTCAACTTGAAAGAAAATCACAATCTTTCTACAGTTGCTTCAATATGCTTTCACATCTTTTTTGTCACTCTCATACATTTGTATTGTTTTGCACTAACAAAGCACCTTTTCATAAAGAATATTACAATTCTTTTACTTCCCAAATAATGTGTAAGCATGAGAGCCTTTGTTTTATATTCAAAGGAAACAGAGTACATCTTTAACTATGCTGGAGTTTTCTGCATGTTAGATTGGTGATATCAATTAACCTATTTTATGGTATGATAATTTGATCCATGTCAAATTCACCTGACTCCAGTTTCAATTCACACTATTCAAAAACAAAATCATTCTCACAATGTGTTAAGCATATTTGAAGAGATTCTAAATCTCTTGAGTTCCCTGGTCTGCCCCTCCCTTGTATGTAACAGTTCTTGACATACTTGTTTTAAGTAATAAGTTCCAGGCAATTATTTTTAAGTGCATATCATCTTAAGGATAAGTAGTACTAAGAAAAAAATAGCAAAGGGAAAATTGTCATTGTAAGTTAATAATAAAAGAAGAAAAACAGAAATGTCAAGAATTAGACCTTTCATTTGGTTTCTTTTTAGCTTTATTTGTCTTTAGATGAGGAAAAACACATTCAATCATTGTAAATATTTAAAGCCAAGTTCTGGAGCTGAACATGAAGAAAATGACTTGAAAGATTTTTTTTATAAACAACCAGCTATCATTAAAATTTGTTTAAAAATTTAGATTTGCAAAGATTTGAAAAAAAAGTGTAAAGTATTTAATAAATAAATTAACTACTGGTAATTGTGATATGGTAGAGATATACTATCATGGCACTGTATCATTTTACAAAGTTATGAATTTTCAAATCATACTCTTTTGCCTATTTCCTGATTTGATTAAAGGTGTGTCAATAGAGGTGACTGTGTATTTGATGATAACATTAGTTGGTACATCAGAGATTTGGTATCTTTTCTTATAGGAGTCTGAGTCAGAAGGCAGTGATTTGTTTGGGGAGGAGGATGAAAAGGAAAGTGTGTCAGGATCTGATGAGGAGGAAGAAGAGGAACCTACCCCAAAAGTAAGTAAGGAGATCCATAGGTCAAAGGTTGTAGTGAAGGGCAATCCTCAGTCAAAATAGGGAAGGTGGAGACAAAAGTAAGTAAGGAGATCCATAGGTCAAAGGTTGTAGTGAAGGGCAATCCTCAGTCAAAATAGGGAAGATGGAGACAGAAGTAAGTAAGGAGATCCATAGGTCAAAGGTTGTAGTGAAGGGCAATCCTCAGTCAAAATAGGGAAGGTGGAGACAAAAGTAAGTAAGGAGATCCATAGGTCAAAGGTTGTAGTGAAGGGCAATCCTCAGTCAAAATAGGGAAGATGGAGACAGAAGTAAGTAAGGAGATCCATTGGTCAAAGGTTGTAGTGAAGGGCAATCCTCAGTCAAAATAGAGAAGGTGGAGACAAAAATCAATTTATTAGGAGATCCATAGATCAAAGGTTGTGGACTTAGTGAAAGGCAATCCTAAGTCAAAATAAGCAAGATGGAGACAAAAGTTAGGGGACTTAAAATTCAGAGAGGAATATCAAGTTTATTTGGTGGTGAAAGTCAGTGGAAGTGTTATTCAAAGATACATACTCTGTATGTTTGGAGGTGTGTAAAGGACAGTTTCTGCACTCAGTGATGCAAGTTATTGGCTCATTGATGTAAGTTAATGGCTCAATGATATAAGTTAATGCATATAATGATCTAAGTTAAGTTAATGACTTATCAATGGACTCAGTGACATAAGTTAATGAACTCACTGGTGTAAGTTAATGGATTCAGTGATGTAAGTTAATGAACTCAGTGATGTAAGTTAATGGACTTTATGGTCAACACAGTGACATTGAACTTGTGATTTTATATGGAATATGCTTCTGATATGTTTTATTTTACACACAAATTAGGGATATATCAGCTTTTGTGAAGAAACTTGTACATGTAGAAAATATAATTGGTTTTGAGAATGCACATACCAGTATGTTTCTTTTTAAGTAATATACAAGGAAAACAATCTTCTAAAAGGAAGAATTACATACCAGTACTAAGTAACTAGTGGACTAATATAGACTAAAATAAATAACAACTGTCATATCTTTGCATTATATGAGGAAGAATCACTTTCAATGTACTTATTGTTGAAGTCTTTCATGTATTTGGTTTGAATAAATACATGTCATTTAATGAAAAATTGTGATAAGAGATTTGTTTATATGAGATAAGAGGTTTAATTTAGATGTCATATTATATACATGTATACTTAAGACAAATTTATTATGTTTTTCTTTTTTTTTTCAAGATAGTTTAGGAGATAAATTTATGGTTACATGTAGGATTTTTAGTGGAGTTTACATCTTAGGATTATGAATTTTAGGAGATACAAAGTCCTTTAGAAATTCCTTATACAGTTGTATCTTTTCAACATTTACAGAAACCCTCAGCACCTATGGATTTTGCTTCAGAATTAGCCAAAAAATTAGGGGCTCCTGGCTCAACACCAGCACAAGAGAGTGACGAGGAAGGAGAACCAGTAAAGGAGAGCAAAGAAACCAAACCAAAAGGTGGTCATTTTCCTGGGTATTACTATTTATAAATCCATTTGTTGTTGATAAATGTATATTTAGATAGTGTTCATTTGTCAGCTTTGTAAAAAGTGATTTAATGTTTACTGTCTGTTGTATTAACAGAAAAGAAAAAGCGAGAAAAGAAAGAATCAACAAGTAGTTCTAAAACAAAATCTAAAAAGAAGGGAAAAATTGGTGAGTATTTTTGTAAAATATTTATCTAAGGAATTAGTGTCTATATTTGGTGTCCATAAGTCATTGAACATAGAACACACACGATAATTCACATTAGTGGCAAAGCAACTAATACAAAAATTATAAAAGTCATACCCCCATGTTATTTTTTCATAACCACAGAAAAGAAAATGTTCAAGACATAAAGAAAACATAATTCAATATGTAATCCTGATATAATTATAAAGTATGGAATAGTAAACCTAGATATTTTAAAAATGAACATGGTTGTAGAAGAGGAGCCATTCCCTGCAGAAGAAGAAGATGATTCTCCATTTGGAAACAAAGGGGGACTTTTCTCGGGGACCAGTAAAGGGCTTTTTGATGACAGTGAGGAGGAGGTAAAGTATCCTCATTAAGTTTTTTATCTTAATTAATAAAGCACAAAATACATGTACTTGTTCTAATCAGAACAAGTGATTTCATAATTGTTTTTCTCTTCAGGGAGATTTGTTTACACAAAGTGTTTCTGAGAAAAAGACATCCAAGAAAACCATAGAATCAGACAAGGAGGAAGAAGAAGGTAGATAAACATATGACTAAATAAACCCTCTTAACACGTGCTTTATATGAAGTGTTATCTTTTTCAAAATATCAATGGTGACTTTCACATTATGCTCAGTTTTTAGCTCACCTGAGCCGAAGGCTCAAATGAGCTTTTCTGATCAAAATTTGTCTGTTGTCTGTCGTCGTCTGCGTCGTTGTTGTCGTAAACTTTTCACATTTTCATCTTCTTCTCCAGAACTACTGGGCCAATTTCAATCAAACTTGGCACAAAGTATCCTTGGGTGAAGGGGTTTCAAGTTTGTTCAAATGAAGGGCCACGCCCTCCTCCAAGGGGAGATAATTACGAAATAGCAAAAAATTAATGGCATTATTGAAAAATCTTCTTCTCAAGAACCAGTGGGCCAGGAAAGATGAAACTCATGTGGAATTATTGTCAGGTAGTGTAGATTCAAGTTTGTTCAAATCATGACCCCTGGGGATAGGGTGGGGCCACAATGGACGATCAAAGTTTTACATAGGAATATATAGGAAAAATCTTCAAAAATCTTCTTCTCAAGAACAGCAAAGCTATGATTGGTCATATTTATTTGGAAGCATCCTCAGGTGGTGCAGATTCAAGTTTGTACAAATCATGACCCCCGGGGGTAGGGTGGGGCCACATTGGACGATCAAAGTTTTGCATAGGAATATATAGGAAAAATCTTCTTCTCAAGAACAGCAAAGCTATTATTGGTCATATTTATGTGGAAGCATCCTCAGGTGGTATAGATTCAAGTTTGTTCAAATCATGACCCCCAGGGGTAGGGTGGGGCCAAAATGGACGATCAATGTTTAACATAGGTGTACATAGGAAAAATCTTCAAAAATCTTCTTCTCAAGAACAGCAAAGCTATGATTGGTCACATTTATGTGGAAGCATCCTCAGGTGGTGTAGATTCAAATTAGTTCAAATTATGACCCCCGGGGGTAGGGTGGGGCCACAATGGACGATCAAAGTTTTACATAGGAATATATAGGAAAAATCTTCAAAAATCTTCTTCTCAAGAACAGCAAAGCTATTATTGGTCATATTTATGTGGAAGCATCCTCAGGTGGTGTAGATTCAAGTTTGTTCAAATCATGACCCCCGGGGGTAGGGTGGGGCAACAATGTATGATCAAAGTTTTGCATAGGAATATATAGGAAAAATCTTTAAAAATCTCAAGAACAGCAAAGCCACAGTTTGTCATATTTATACGGAAGCATCCTCAGATAGTGTAGATTCAAGTTTGTTCAAATCATGACCCCCCCCCCCCCTCCCTTTTTAGGGGTAGGTTGGGACCACTTATGCATTTATGCTTTTCAATACTAAACTGATTTTTCCTTTTTTCCTAGCCACAGTGCTCAGGTGAGCGATCTGGCCCTTGGGCCTCTTGTTAAATTTGCATTGATTGTAAAACTATGTAGTATTAAAGTAATTTTTGCAATCATCAGTGGAATTCTTTTCTTGATATTTCAATGTCATAACTTTACAAACTTGGTGCATGTGTAACCTTAAAGGCTTTAGAGTTTTAAAAATATGTGGAAAATGCCTGTCATAAAATATTGTACATGAATATGTGTTTGGAATAACATCATTTTATGCTTAAGCAAAAAACGATATCAAACGTTACATTGCAGAACTAGATTTGCCAGAAAATGTTTGAATCTCGTTATTTATGTAGAAAAACCCAAGGAAAGAAAGAAATCCACCAGCAGTAAGAAGCCTAAAGGAGGAGTTCCTATGTTTGGAGAGGGTAAAAAATCAAAGTTATTTATTTTTTAGCTCACCTGAGCTGAAAGCTCAAGTGAGCTTTTCTGATCACCCGTTGTCCGTCCGTCCATCCGTCCGTCTGTAAACTTTTCACATTTTCATCTTCTTCTCAAGAACCACTGGACCAATTTTAACCAAACTTGGTACAAAGCATCCTTGGGTGAAGGGGAGTTTAAATTGTTAAAATGAAGGGCTAAGCCCCCTTCAAAGGGGAGATAATCAAGAAAAGACAAAAATTGGGTGGGGTCTTTAAAAAATCTTCTTCTCAAGAACCACTGGGCCAGAAAAGCTGAAACTTATGTGGAAGCATCCTGGGGTATTGTAGATTCTAAATTGTTCATATCATGACCCAAAGGGGGTAGGGCGGGGCCACAATAGGAAATCCAAGTTTTACATTGAAATATATAGGAAAAATCTTTAAAAATCTTCTTCTCAAGAACCAATGGGCCAGAAAAGCTGAAACTTATGTGGAAGCATCCTGGGGTAGTGTAGATTCTAAATTGTTCATATCATGACCCCCAGGGAATCCAAGTTATACATTGAAATATGTAGAAAATATTTTTATAAATCTTCTTCTCAAAAACCACTGGGCCAGAAAAGCTGAAACTTATATGGAAACAGCCTGGGGTAGTGTAGATTCTAAATTGTTCAAATCATCACCCCCGGGGGTAGGGCGGGGCCACAATAGGGAATCCAAGTTATACATTGAAATATGTAGAAAATATCTTTAAAAATCTTCTTCTCAAGAACCACTGGGCCAGAAAAGCTGAAACTTATGTGGAAGCATCCTGGGATAGTCTAGATTCTAAATTGTTCAAATCATCACCCCGGGGGAAGGGTGGGACCACAATAGAGAAACCAAGTTTTACATTGAAATATATAGGAAAAATCTTTAAAAATCTTCTTCTCAGAATAACAGGGCCAGAAAAGCTGAAACTTATGTGGAAGCATCCTGGGATAGTCTAGATTCTAAATTGTTCAAATCATCACCCCGGGGGAAGGGTGGGGCCACAATAGAGAAACCAAGTTTTACATTGAAATATGTAGAAAATATCTTTAAAAATCTTCTTCTCAGAATAACAGGGCCAGAAAAGCTGAAACTTATGTGGAAGCATCCTGGGATAGTCTAGATTCTAAATTGTTCAAATCATCACCCCGGGGGAAGGGTGGGGCCACAATAGAGAAACCAAGTTTTACATTGAAATATGTAGAAAATATCTTTAAAAATCTTCTTCTCAGAATAACAGGGCCAGAAAAGCTGAAACTTATGTGGAAGCATCCTGGGGTAGTGTAGATTCTAAATTGTTCAAATCTTGACCGCCGGGGTAGGGCGGGGCCACAATAGGGAATCCAAGGTTTACATTGAAATATATAGGAAAAATCTTCTTCTCAGGAACCACTGGGCCAGAAAAGCTGAAACTTATGTGGAAGCATTCTGGGGTAGTGTAGATTTTAAATTGTTCATATCATGACCCCAAGGGGGGGGGGGGGGGTAGAACGGGGCCACAATAGGTATTACAAGGTAGGAAATTAGGTGAAGAACAGCAGGGCCAAAGTTACTCAGGTGAGCGTTGTGGCCCATGGGCCTCTTGTTATTTTAAGACAGACTTAAAATATATAGGGAAGAACATTTTAAGATGATGATCAATTTATCATGAAATTTAAGGACATATGCAACATAGATTGAACTTTATTGTCTTTTTCCCTGGAGTTGAAGAGTTCCAATACTTAAAGGAACTGTGTGCTACATTTTAATGTCTATATATGCTGTTGTACACTTCTTCTATAACAAGTTTGGATAACAAAACATCTAGAGTAGATGTTTAGTAATTTTTGTATATTTTTCTTTGAATTATACAAGAATTTTCATCAATTGATATCTTTTCAAAACCCCTGGTAATATACATGCTGATTTTTTGTCAACAAACATCTGATGGCACTATAATCTTAAATTAAGATGTCTTGAAAAATTATCAGTAGGTAAGGTATGTTGCGTATGTCCTTAAAGATAAAGTAGGGTTCTTCTAAATGGAGTGGATTTGGATGTTAAATTAAACATGTTGGAGTTTGAACAGAAACGTAGAATTCCAATTTATAATGCAGAGTCGTATATATTATATTTGCAAGAATGAAGCAATACATAAGGAAGCAATTCCTGCAAATATTGAGGTTCTTTTTTACTTGAAGATGATGAAGATGATATGTTCAATGAAAAGAAAACAACAGAGAAAAAGAAGCCTTCATCTGTAGCCCCTTCAGGAGAAGGAGGTCTGTTTGACAATGAAGATGAAGATGATGACCTGTTTTCTTCAGCTGCTCCGAAAGCAACAACAGAAAAACCCAAGAAAAAAGGTAGGGAAAATGTGCAAACTAAGAAAAATATTTATACTGAAGTTATGGATAATATACATGTACATTTGATATGTTGTAGAGAGGATATATAAAATGATTCTGCCAATAGGACTGTTTGTTAATACTCATGCTGTAAGCTGCCCAGGGATATAAATTGCATACTTAGTATTCTGCGTAATTACATGTATGTTCATATGAATGCTGAGCTTCTGTGGAAATTATACATGTAGAAACAGTGTACTCACATAATACATATATGTATTACTATGCAAGAAATACTCAGTATGAGAACTTCATTTCCCTGTAGAAATTGTTGGAGGTGGAGGCCTGTTTGATGAAGAGGAGGAGGAGGAAGATTTATTCTCTGAAAACAAGAAGGAGGAACCAAAGAAAGAGGATACAGCCCCTCCAGTCAAACAGGAAAACAAAAAGAAAGTAAGCATTCAGTTAATGATTTACATGATTGCTGGTTCAGATCAGGTGATTTTTTTCTTTAAGAAACAATCTTTTGAGAATTGCTGTGAAAACCAAATTATCAAATAAATAAATAAATTTGTATCAATTTCCTGCCAAAAAAGAAAATGTATTTAATATTTTTTTAACTGGTGCATCTTTGGTAAATGACAGTATGTGGTTGCATTTTGTCAGCTTCCTCCAGGAGCTGTTCCTATGTTTGGTGGAGGTGGAGGAAATCCACTGGCTGCTGCCATCAAGAAACAAAGAAAACAAGAATCTGATGAGGTTAGTAAAGCAAATTTGACATAAAAATAAAATGTTATGTTGTTTGAAAAATTGTGGAAGGATGTGGTTGGAATTTTTTTTCCATCTGAGATTAATTTCCACTATGTCTGCGATCACAATTTTTCCACAGAAATTTGTCACTGACAATTCAAGAAATCTGCATAATTTTATACTCACAGATTGAACAGAAATTGAGATTTCGCAGAATTGTGACCCCATGGAAAAATGTACATTTACAATATTCCTTGTACATCTGTAGATACCCCAGCAATCATTCAGTTTAGGAACCATTAAGTTATTTTTAGTATCACTGAAAAGAGAGCTAATATTTGCTTGCTTTCTTTTTAGGAAGATAATGAGTGGTCAGAGGAGGAGAAACCAAGGACTGCCAGTGTTAAATCCAGCCAATCAGTGACTTCTATTAATTCGGCATCCAAGGTCATAGGGGTCAGTAATGCTAGCAAGCCCAGTCCCAGTCCTTCCAGTAATAGCTTGTTTGATGATGAGGGTGATGATAATGCTTTGTTTGCAGCTCCAGCCAAACCAAGGGCAGACAGGTCTGTAACTGTTCATATACACACAAATGTATTAGGGTAGATAATGCAGTAAGATTTGCCATGTAAGGCTTTTTAAAAGTACTTGGACTTTCTTTCCATATATATGTGAACATGTATATTAAAATCAATAGTTTGCATGTTTGGTTTGGTTATACAGAGAAGTACATGTATTAATCATAATTTATGTTATGAAAGAAAACAATTGGCATCATGATGTAGTTTTAAGTGAAATACTTTTTTGCAGTAAATCAAAGACTAAACCTACAAAGTCCTTGTTTGATGATGATGATGGGGACTTGTTTTCCTCAAAACCAACAAAGAAAACAGCAGAAAAGGTTAGTTGACAGCACCCCTGAAGGAATTTTATGGAATTTGAAATGTTGTGTATTATGAAATTTATGAATGATTTAAAGTTATGAGTAGCAGTACAAAACTTTTATAATTTTGTTTTATTTTAAACATTTTTATAAGATTATGGAGATTTTTAATTTTAGTGCAATATTCATACACATTTAAGAATGACTTTAAACTAATTCATTTTTTTTTTCATTATTTTTGTAGAAAACTCAGCCATCAGGTGGCTTGTTTGATGATGAAGAAGATGATTTATTTGCTAAGCCAAAAGACAGGTGCTTGTCTTAAAAAAATGAAACTGGAATTTTGCCATTGCTCAAATCAGTGTATATAACTTTTTTAGCTCACCTGAGCCGAAGGCTCAAGTGAGCTTTTCTTATCCAAATTTGTCCGTTGTCTGTCATTGTCGTTGTAAACTTTTCACATTTTCATCTTCTTCTCCAGAACTACTGGACCAATTTCAACCAAACTTGGCACAGAGTATTTTTGGGTAAAGGGGATTCAAGTTTGTCCAAAGGAAGGGCCACACCCTCTTCCAAGGGGAGATAATTACAAAATAATGAAGAATTAATGGCATCATTGAAAAAATCTTCTTCTCAAGAACCAATGAACCAGGAAAGATAAAACTCATGTGTAATCATTGTCAGGTAGTGTAGATTCAAGTTTGTTCAAATCATGACCCCTGGGGGTAGGGTGGGGCCACAGTGAACGATAAAAGTTTTACATAGGAATACATAGGAAAAATCTTTAAAAAATCTTCTTCTCAAGAGCAGAAAAGCAATGATTGGTCATATTTATATGGAAGCATCCTCAGGTGGTGTACAATCAAGTTTGTTCAAATCATGACCCCGGGGGTAGGGTGGGGCCACAATGGACGATCAAAGTTTAACACAGGAGTATATAGGAAAAATCTTAAAAATTCTTCTTCTCAAGTAGAGCAAAGTAATGATTGGTAATATTTATATGGAAGCATCTGCAGGAAGTGTAGATTCAAGTTTGAACAAATCATGACCCCCAGGGATAGGGCGGGTCCACAATGGATGATCAAAGTTTAACATAGAAATTTATAGGAAAAATCTTTAAAAAATTTTCTTCTCAAGAAGAGCAAAGCCATGATTGGTCATATTTATATGGAAGCATCTGCAGGAGGTGTAGATTCAAGTTTGTTCAAATCATGACCCCCCGGGGGTAGGGTGGAAGCACAATGAATGGTCAAAGTTTAACATAGGAGTATATAGGAAAAATCTTAAAAGCTCTTCTTCTCAAGAAGAGCAAAGCCATGATTGGTCATATTTATATGGAAGCATCTGCAGGAAGTGTAAATTAAAGTTTGTTCAAATCATGACCCCTGGGGGTAGGGTGGAGCCACAATGGATGGTCAAAGTTTAACATAGGGGTATATAGAAAAAATCTAAAAATGTATATTGTTGCATGTATACTTCGTACATATTTGTTTGTATTTTGGAGTTTTTTTTGTTTTTGTTTTCTTAAACCAGATATACAATATTGGTGCACATTATGCATTGGACAAATAATTGACTTCACATACAGAACTTGCTAAAGCACCTAATTTTCGTTCTGTTAGAATAGTTTACATTAAACAGATTTTTAAATACACATGTATATTTTGTATCAATAATGGAAGAAATTATTTTATGTTTCAGTGGAAAGAAGAAGCCTGTAGGAGGAGTGGCTCTGTTTGGAGATGATATCTTGCCAAAGAAAGACAAACCAGTCGAAAAGGTACAGCTTTACTATGACACTGATATACAAAACTGTCTTTGATGAAACTTGAAATCTCCTATGACAATGAAGGTGTTGTAAATAATCAGTGTAATTATTGTTGGATGTCAGCTTTACTTATTTTAATTTTATGCTGACAATAATTTATTTGTGTGAATGCTTAATGCAGTCTTATTTTTACAAATACTTTCATAAATATTTATTGAACACAAGTGTTGCTCACAGTGTGTAGAGGAACAAAGATTGACACTGGCTATTTCCTGACTTCTAAGTTCTATAGCTACGTGTACATGTATTTAAATCAAATTGGAAAAAAAAAATACTTGAAAAAAATCAATAATTAAAAATATTTCAGGAGACCGAGAAGAAGGTAGAGCCAGCAAAAACCAGTAAACCTGCCAAGAAGACTGTGTCCTTGTTTGATGAGGAGGAGGAGGAAGAGGAGGGGGATATATTTGGGGCCCCCTCAAGTAAGACAGCGCCACCTAGGCCTACTGGTGCAAGCAAGGTTAGGAAACACACTTAATCTTGTACATGTAGATTTTGTCTGACTTAGTATTTTTAGCATCTCTCAGTAATTTGTTTGCATCTGACATATGCATTGTATATTGTATCATAATGTTGAGTTGATTTCATTAGCAAATGTAAAATTCTATTGAGAGTGCTTTCCTTGTACAGTAAAATTTACTTTGTATAGCAAAGTGCCATGATTTATGATAAACATAATTTGTTATACCCTGTAAGGTCACAATAACTTTTAATACAGGGAATGAAAATCACTTCACTGTAAGTGTGAATTCATTATAAGCATATTCACTGTAATCATATTTTACTGTGGTACATGTACATGTATTTTAATCTACATGTATGCAGTTATAGGTAATTATTAAAAAGATTAAGCAGTAAAAATGAACTAATAGTAGGTTTTGATTTATGATACAGGCCAAGGATTTGTTTACTGATGGAAATGACATGTTTGGAGAGGAAGAGTCTCCAGGAGTGGACATCTTTAATCAACAAAAGACAGCACCAAAAATGGTAGGTCTACATGAAAATGGTAGGTCTACACCAAAAATGGTAGGTCTACACCAAAAATGATAGGCCTACACCAAAAATAGTAGGTCTACACCAAAAATGGTAGCACCTAAAATGGTAGGTCTACACAAAAAATGGTAGGTCTACACCAAAAATGGTAGCACCTAAAATAGTAGGTCTACACCAAAATGGTAGGTCTACACCAAAATGGTAGGTCTTCACCAAAAATGGTAGGTCTACACCAAAAATGGTAGCTCTACACCAAAAATGGCAGGTCTACATGAAAATGGTAGGTCTACACCAAAATGATAGGTCTACACCAAAAACGGTAGGTCTAAACCAAAATGGTAGGTCTACACCAAAAACGGTAGGTCTAAGCCAAAATGGTAGGTCTACACCAAAATTGGTAGGTCTACACTAAAAATGGTAGGTCTACACCAAAAGTCTACAGCTAAAATGGTAAGTCTACACCTAAGATGGTAAGTCTACATTAAAATTTGTAAGTCTTCACTAAAAATGGTATGTCTACACCAAAATTGGTTGAATTGAGTTGAAACTATAAGCCATCTACATGTATTGAGCAAAGCAAAGTCATTTTTAGCAAAAAAAAAAAAAAAAAAACCGGGGTTTTTTTCTTTTTAATTTTGCTTATTTTTTTCTATAGTTTTTTGTGTATTTTTTTTTTTGACCCAGGTAATCTTTTATTGTTTTGCCAGTATCAATTATACTAGTGTTCCTTTTGTTTTCCAGAACAAAGACTCAGCTGTGCCAGTTGCTAAATCCTCTGCTCCAAATCTATTTGATGAGGATGATGTGGGTCTCTTTGGTACCACCCAGGTACAAACATAAAACAAATTTAATGAAGAATGATCTTTTTGGCATGTTTCGTCTAAATTGGGATAAAGTATTAGAATCTTCCTCACTCACTGAGATCAGAAACTTACTATTTCAGTTAAAAGGTCATCGGAGACGTAAAAACTCAAAAGAAATTTCGATATTTAAAGTTCCATAGTGTATAAAAGAAAGAGAACCAATTACTGATGATTGTGTTAATTTTAGACCACAAAGACTGATTCTGTAGATGTTGGAGGAGTGACAACAGAAGAATCTACTGATACCCCAGATAAGGCCAGTACAAACACTATCCAATCACTTTACTTAGTGGATACTATTTTCATGATTTTCAGTTCAAACATCCAGATATAGGCATCAATTTTCTTCAGTGATTCCTGTCTCAAACCATCTTTTCTTTAAAAATGGGGGAAAAAACTGTAAACCAACTTTTATTCATGTGGGAGAAATACCCCTGAATTTTATGACTTTCTTTCATTTGCAAATATTTCTCGTCACGAACCAATTATGAACATAGCTGCCAACTAACCCAGTTTCATTGAGTAACACCTGATTTTTCAATCTGTAACCCAATTTTTTTTTAATTTTTCATGCTTTTCACCTGATTTTTGCTTAACAACCAGAAAAACACCTGATTCCCAGATTTGGTTTGTAATTTAGTTCACACATGTAGTTTCCAGTTATTTAGCCAGGCTTGGATCTACGTAAACAATACCAATTGCTATGTTGGTAGGCTGTGTATCGGTAAATTATCACTGCAGGTGTTAACAATTATCTGGGAGAAGTTTTGACAAATCAGAGTTTGAAGTCATTATAAAATGGCTTCCACTAAAAGGAGATCGTTATCAGGGCCAGCAGGAACAACACCAAAATGAAAAACAATATTTATGTACATATCAAAGAATCTTGAAAAATAACTTTATATTTTAAATTAATAGTGGCAGATGGATTCCACACTGAAGAATTGCAAATAAAAGATGTCACATAATAGTTGGTTTGCAGTGAAAAAAAAAACTTTGGATTTCTCTTCCTTCACAAAACTCATGAATTTATTTTGTATGACAAGAAACCTTTTCTCTTTGAAAACAATTATATAAAGCAAATAAATGTTAGTTACAACATTTTTTTATGCACGTCTTGTATGATTTATGATGGTGCATTGTAATTTTAAATGTAAATAATCATGTACATATATGTAGTTAATACATACATTAAATCATTTGATAAAAGGTTTAATCTAGCTTGCCTGTGTTATGTCTATTGAGGAATCTATATGAATTTCTACTATGTATCCTTATATTGTGAGAGATGTTTTTTTTTAAAGCGGGGAATAAATAAAGCAAATCTTCCAAATTCAGTTAAACTTGCTTTTTTCCTCCTACAATTATGACCTATGGAAATTATGGCAAGACAGGATAATTATGATCTTTTGTAATAATTTAATATGTACTGTATTTTGGAGTAACTTACAAATTACAGTGTTGTTGGTTAATTTGTTTTAGCTATGCTGTATACATCCAACTTCTTTCTTTTGATTTTCTTTCTTAAGTAGAGAGATGTTAAATTGAACTTTTAAATTCATATGTACATGTAAATCCCTTAAAATCTTGCAGACTAAGGAAACCAAACCCAGAAAACCAGTTGGAGGTGTGTCCATGTTTGGTGCATTTGATCCATCTGCTGCCCTGAAAAACAAAGGAAAGAAAGAAAAAGAGGTCAAGGACAAGACCCCTCCACCAAAAGGAGATTCTGAAGAGGAGGATACATCAGATAAACCAGAACCCCCTCCTCTGGATGAACCCAAAACAGAAGAAACAACAAAATCTGGCAAGTGATTTTGATACCTGGATATACCCAAATGTTACCCGAAATAACTGAACTTTGAAATGTGTTACCAAATCTGGTATTCATTTTGTATTATTTTAAAATTAATATGTACATGCAGTATTTACAGTATGATTTGTTAAAAAATTTTAAGATAATATGAATCATGTTTATTTGGACCAACCAAGGTGATATTATATAAATACTGCATGTAGTTGAGTGTAACATTGAAAATTTTTACCCAAGAAAACCATTGTCAACCTTGGCTGCTCCTGATCAGTTGACAATGGTTTTCTTGGGTGAAAATTTTCAATGTTACACTCAACTACGTGCAATATTTATTATATTATACTGAATGTTTTATACAAATACATGTAACAGTGAACCTTGCGCACATAAATTCTGTGCAGTCACTATTTTTTGGAATATCACCCGTTGTCAAGCAATGTTGACTGTTGCTATACTGGAGGATGTGGCTTCATTATTCAGCAAGTAATAGTGTTTTTTAACAAATGTTTCTCGATGAATCAGATGCAACTAATTTACATGAAAGTATAAGATATGTTATTGGTATGTATGTGTATATTTATAATCTCTGTTTGATATTCATAATAATTTATGATTATGTAATGTATTTTGTAGCTGATCCTCTGTTTGGAGGAGAGGATGATGAAAATGGTGATTTGTTTGGATCTTCACAAAAGGTACAGATTTTGTACATGTAGCTTTTCAAATAAGTCCAAGGCTAAGGAAATTAATAAGTTTGATAAAAATAATATCATTAGATTTGGTGTCAGCAGTGGGTTTAACATTTCACAGACACATCATTTTTTTTTTCAAATATGTAGAGTGAACCTGAAGAAAAAGAAGAGGCCAAACCCAGAAAACCAATAGGAGGCATGTCCATGTTTGGTGCATTTGATCCATCTGCTGCCCTGAAAAATAAAGAAAAGAAAGAAAAAGAGGTCAAGGATGAGACCCCTCCACCAAACGAGGTCAAGGATGGAAACCTTCCTCCTGAAAAGGTCAAGGAGTCTGAGGACGAGGATAGGATAGAGCCTCCTCCTTTGGATTTACCAGAGCCAAGTAAAAAGACAAAAGCAGGTACACTTGCAAGTTCCTTCATTGCTAGCACATACTTTAAAATTGTCTTGGGAAAGGAGTTGAATAAATAATTATTACATGAAAGAAATGAAAAAAAAGATTGTCATTTGAAAGTATATTTTAAATATTTGATACTTATTTGCAATTTTTATAGTTGAATGCAGCCATTAATTATGAATACTTGATTGAAAGTAATTCTGAGTGGAATTTATAAAGCTTACATAATGGCTATATAATGTTATAACATGTATTTGTTTACTTTTTGAAGTGGATCCATTATTTGGAGATTATGAAGATGATGACCTGTTTAAGGTATCTCCTGTAAAGAATATCAGCACAGCTGGTCCATCCAAACCATCAACCACCCCAAAACCTATCATTCCCTCCAAATCCAAGGTACTTTTCTGGCACTGTTCCCTGGTACCTTAAATCACAGTTCTAGTCCAAAACCAAAAATTAAGAAATTTGTAACCCCAAACAGAAACTGAAAAACACTTCACTTTTTTTTGTGTATATATTGTCTTTCAGGTCTTAAAACTTACCTGTCTTGTGTAGTCTTAAAACTTACCTGTCTTGTGTAGTCAACCTGTTTGCTTAAATTTTTCACTTAGTTCTCTAGGTAGTAGTAAATGCAAAAATCATATACATAATTATGTATTTCATTCTTTTATGTTTTTCCTAATAAAAAGAGGCTTTTTCCAGAATTCCAAACCAGAGACCTCCAAAAAAGCAAATCTATTTGGATCCCCCAAGTCAGATGAAGATGATTTATTTTCATCATCTGCAAAGCCTCCCTTTAAAGAACCCCCAACTTCACCACTTGGCCAGTCCCCACGTAAACCAGCAGGTGGAGTTTCCATGTTTGGTGGGGTGGATCCATTTGGAGTGTCAAAGAAGTCAGACTTATCTCCAGGTCAGTAAATTTTTCATCCCCCTCATTACCAGATTATTGAAAGCTCAATATTCAAAGTGCAGATGGATTTAGCTTTCTATTTCATTTGCATGTTAAAGAAAAATCAACTCTTGAACATGGAAAGTTTGAAAGACATAATTTTCTTCTTTTTTTTTTCATAATTTTTTTTCCCTAAAAAAATACATCTGTTTACGTGAATATGTGCATGTACAGTTACTGTAACTGTTGCTGTTTTTTCTTAAAATTCAGGTTCACCTACAACAGGAGAAGGGGATGTAAGTACTTGATATTCAATAATTCAAATATACTCAAAGTGTGCTATTGTGTGATTTTTTTTTCTTTTTTTGCTGTGGGATTTTTTCCATTGATTAAAAAAGAAGCAACATTCTGCTTATTTGGAGTTTGTGCACTCTTGATTTTAAATAAGTTGTGTTGTATGATTTTTGTTCATTTTTTATAATGCTGTTCAATATTTGATGTAGATTTTTTTCTGTAGACTGCTTTTATTTTCATAGTTTTAGTCCTTATCTTACACTTTGTTTGACTAGTACTGTGTGGTAGTAACTTGTGCATGCTTTTAACTGCTTGTACCACTTGTTTGTTCTACTAGAAAAAACCTGAAGCAGTCTCCCCAGTTTCTGTTGGGAAGAAAATGCCTGGTAAAATTGGCAAGTTACAGGTACAAATCTGTGTTGAAATACTACAGAGTGCATGCACTTTTTTTTCCAGGACTTGATTTTTAATTTAAAATCACATTTAAACAATTTGACATTCAACTCCTGAAAATTTTCGAAGTACCAGTATAAAGAGTGTACTGAATTGAATTATACATATGGGGCAACATCATATATATAACATTTAATAATTTTGATAAGGGAGAAAATGAGGAGTTGAAATCAATTGCAAGGTATTGAAATTTATTGCATATACATGTATATGTATAACTAAATTGAAACTTTTGCCACACATTTTTTTTTAACCAGATGAACTTAGGAATAAATCCAGCAGCCATGTTACCAGGGGCGACACCACCTATCAAGGAACCAGAGGTGGTTGCAGTAGGATTTGATACTCCTGCCCAGGCTAACACTCTCCATAGTGCCAATAAAGTAAGTCAAACACTCTTCATAGTGACAGTAAAGTAAGTCAAATGCTCTCCATAGTACAAATAAAATAAGTCACTCTCCATAGCACCAATTAAATAAGTCACTCTCCATAGTGCCAATAAAGTAAGTCAAAAACTCTCCATAGTGCCAGTAAAGTAAGTCAAACACTCCCCATTGTGCCAATAAAGTAAGCCGAACACTCGGTAGTGCCAATAAAGTAGACTTATCACTCTCCATGGTGCCAATAAAGTAGGCCTAACACTCTTCATAGTGCCAATAAAGTATCGATTATCTATACCTTAAAGTAGATTTAGATTGTTGTTTAGAAAGTCCCATTTTCAGTTTTATTTTTGTATAATTGAAGTTAACTGGGCACATATCATCATTTTTACATTTATATGGTTCCAAAAATAGTCCACAAACATATACTGACATTTCTACCTAAGGTCTGAAGCGAAGATTACTTTAAAATTTCATTTTAATGAGATAAATTATATTTAATTTATTTGTTTTCTGTCTTTCTGGTAGAGTCGTGCCAAAATCCAGGCAAAGAGACGTCCCCCAAGTCGTAAAGGCCGACAGGGAGGAGGTCCTGGTGGAGATTCTGCCCCTTCTGAGGCTTCTCCATCTCCTCAAGTGGAGACACCTCCAGTGGAAAGCCGAGTACCTCAACCCACATCTGATTTATTTGGTAATGATGATTTACTCGGGGAGGAGGACACAAAAAATGATTTCATGGCCCCACCCCCTGTACCTGATAGCTATGAGGAGGAAAACAATGATTTATTTTCATCAACTAGGAAAAAGAACACTATAATGTCAGATGAAGACCTGTTTAACCCTGTGATTTCTTCTACTTCCAAGCCAAAAAATGTGATAAACTCCATGAATGATGATGATGGAGATGACATTTTTGGTTCTTCAAGTACAGTAAAAACTACTTCAAAATTTGTCAGTAAAAGGAAAGTTGAAAATGATACAAAAGATGCATTAGTGAATGGAGTTGAAGATGTGTTATCAGACAAGACCCAAACTTCTAAAGTCATAGAGCCAGAGGATGAGGACCTTTTTGCTGCGAAACCAAAGGTGAAGAAACAGACTGATTTTGAAAAGTTACTAGATGACAAACCAGAGGAAACTAAAACTGAATCCAAACCTTCTTTGGAGGAGGACCTGTTCCCTGATTCCACTCAGAACAAGAAACCTGGTAAGAGAGCAAGACTGTTATTCATCTTATTAAATGTACAAAATTGTTGAAGACATTTTCAGTAGAGAAGCATATTTGTGTATATACAGAACACTTGTGTTTAATACTTGCATTTAGTCACTCGTTTGTAGTATGATGTACATATATGTTGCAAACCATACAAGTTTTGTCCTTGTTTTTTTTTTTTTTTTTTTTTTTTTTTTTTTTTTTTTGCTGCATAATCCAGTGTTTTGTTTGGGCATATGCATAATAAAATCAACTTATTACTTGTTTTTAAAGAGAGCAAACCAAAGATGCCAGAAGCAGCAGATGATGACATTTTTGCTGATTCCTCATTGAACAAAAAAGCTTCCAAAGCAAAAACTGAAGAGAAAAATGTAAATGAGGTTAGATCTTTAATCTCCTTCAAATTTGATTATATTATTCAAATCACAATATTAAACAATGTTGAAAAACTTTTGGATGACTTATCTGGTTTTTAAAAGAGAACATTATACAGCCATGTGTAAATTTACTGGGTATGTAGATGTTGTTTGACACTGAATTTTAGACATATCATATATATCAATATCAATTTTAGCCATATATTTATCCTATCTTTAAAAATTTCTTACAACTACAATTAATATTTTAGGCCATTTAAAGTTTTTGCAAGTCATGTGTATGTTTAAGACATTAACCATGATTGTGTTTATTGGTGTCAGTAATGAAACAGATTGCTATAACCCCAGTAAGTACATACAAACACCATTGTTTGTTTTAGGATGATGAACTATTTGGTAAACCTACTCAGAAAGGTAAAAAGCCAAGCAAAGCTCGGCCTAAAACAAAGGATGAGGACTTATTTAAGGACAACACAGACATTTTTGCTGATGTCCCAGCAGCAAAACCAAGGGAGAAAAAGAAGAAAAAAGCCACAGAAAAGAAGAGTGTTTTTAAAGACGATGATGGTAGGTTTTATATTTTTTGTTACAATTTTAAACCTCACAGTTCTGAGATTTTACCACATCATTTGCTTCTGTCTATTACTTTAATGGGTAAGCATTATTATTCTAGGCCAAAAAGTTGTTAAAGAATGTATCATGAGCTAAGCTCATTCTGATCGGGGGTGGGGGGGGGAGATAATTTTTGTTCGGAGTCATGACTTTGTAATGTCAGAATCGTATAGTACATACAGTATACATGTAAATATTTACGTAGTGCAGACAGAACAGTGTCAGTTCAAAATTGTTTAATAATGTAATTTTTCCTGAATAACATGCATTATTTCAAGTACGCCTTATTTTGTAATTTGTGCCACCCAGGAGTCATTGGTTCCCTGATCTTCTTGCTTATATTCTGTTTAGTCAAAAAATATCAAACACAGAAAATAACACATATTGAAATACATTTTTTGTTCTGTAGTACGTTTTCATCAGCATGATGACTAACATATACTTCAATGAATTTGGGAGGTTTTTAAAACCTAGAATATTCTTCCATGTGCATATTTTCCTTTCCTTTAATAAAAAAAGAAGACTCTAAAATGCCATATCAAATCTTAAAGGGGTATGGTGAGGCCCAAATCTGGCCCCTCATTTGACAAAAAAATCAACATACATGTATTTGAAATCATGATCTTTTTAAATTCATGTTCATCAAAAATGAGGGATGATGTCTGGTTCAAAGCCAGAAGTAATATTAATCTACAGCACCAAATAGTACAGGGATCAGATTAAAGGAAGATAATTAATACAATAAAGACACTAGAAATGGAAAGATTACATCATCTTTGATTTTCATCAAAGTTTTGTTACATTTATTATTTTCTTTTGGAAACATACAGCTTAACTTTTATTTAAAGGACACATAATGTGCTTCCGAATATTGAATATATAAGTAAATGATTAAGGTAGACTATTATGTAGTGTTTTTTTAACAAAATATACAATTAAATGAAGGAAAAATCGATAAAAATTTAGAGATTAAACAAGTTTGTGACCTTCCTGTAACCTTTGTGTGTTTTGTCACCAATTTTAAAATCTATAATTTTGAAACTGTAGCATTGGTTCACTCAGTAAACTTTAAGGTTGAAAAGTGACCACAACCTTCTTTGTCCTTGCATTCAAATTGTATTTTCACACCAACTCATCTTTGTTTTGTAGATGACATTTTTGCAACCACACCTAGCAAACCAAAAGCCAAGAAGGAGAAGAAGACAGAAGCACCCAAGAAGACAGCTACAGATGTTACAGATATATTTGATGATCCACTGAGTTGACACATACCGTGATCTAATACCCTAAAAATGTTACAAAAATTGTGTTACAAAGGTGCTAATTAACAATGGCAATGTAACAATAAGTCTGTTGTATCTAAATACATTCTTACTTATTATGAACAAAAAAAAACAGACTTAGCTCATATTCTGTAATGATGCTAAGGTTGTTAATTTCAGTTCTTGTACAACTGATAGTTAAGTTTTAAAAATATATTTTGAATATTGCACGACTTATATGTATTTTTTAAGTCAGTGGAGATATTGAGTATGTATTAATTCCATGTAAACAAAGCTTTAAAAAATCAATTCAGAGCACATTTTTAAAGGTAAATTGGTCATGCTGTTTGAAGATTCAAAGCATGTTGCCAGCTTTTCTTGCAAATACGACCCCCAGACCTGGTAAAGTTCTTGGCATTTTGTTAAGTTATCCAGTTGTAACTCGTGCAAAATAAGAATCATGGCTCTTTCAGAAGAGACCTTTGTTACAAGTAACAAGACGTATAAATAGGTGTATAAATGTAGTGAATTGAAGGTCAAAAAACAAGATGATCAATTCTAAAGTCATTGCAATGGAAAATGATGTATCTTGATCAATTTTAGATGATAGTCAAAATAGGTTACCCACAACAACAAAAATGCAACAGCTAAATTGTAGTGGTATGGACAGACTGACCTCATCAACCCAAGAACCAGGATTTGCTGTGAAATCTTGGAAAAAATAAGTTTAGCTCACTTGAGTTTACATTCCCAAAGTTTAAGTTTTTTAAAGGAAGACCATTTCCATAGAATTGATAAGCCCTTTCTGGACAAGACATGTAGGGATGATGCATGTAGAATGTTATACTAACCTTTATGCTTTTCAGATATAAGCATATATTTTCTAGAGAATTGACACTCAAGTTTGTGAGCAGACCCAAAATGCATCAGCTGACAAAGTTTGATGTTTCTAAGTCTCTTATTACTTGAAATATTTAGATATTTCCTTAAAAAATTCAAAAAGTAGGTCACTGTGACCCACTTTTTAGTTGACATTTGACCCAAGATGCATCAACTGTCAAAGCTTGATGATTCTAAGCTAATTAGTACCCAAAATATTTAAATATAGCCATAAAATTTCAAAAGTAGGTCATGCTGACCTACTTTTCAGTTGACATACTCCAAGGACCCAAGATGTATCAACTGACAAAGTTTGATGATTCAAAGCCAATTAGTATCTGAAACATTGTTATATAGCCATGAAATTCCAAAAGTACATGTAGGTCACAGTGACCTTCTTTTCAGTTGACATACTCTGAGGACCAAAGATGCATTAACTGACAAAGTTTGATGACCATAGGCCTCAAAGTGTCCAAAATATGCCTTTAATTGAATATGAATGCCTGCAGTTGAAGAAGTAGGTCACTGTAACCTACTTTTTAATAAATATAACTCTTTACCTCTCTGAGTATCTGAAATAATGACCTTAAATGTTTTGAAAATGATTAGCCAAAAAATTCCTAAAGTAGGTCACAGTGACCTACTTTTTTGTTGACACACTTTAAGGCTCTCTATAATACATAATCTGACGAGTGTTGATGATCTTAGGCTTTAAAATGTCCAATGTATGCATCAAAATTAAATTGAAAAGGGATATGCAAAATCAGAAAGTAGGTCACTGTGACCTTCTTTTGAGTCAACATGATATGAGGTCCTAAGATGCATCAACTGACAAAAGCTTGATGATCCTTGTCTTTATAGTAAGCAAAATATCAAAGTTTATTTAACAAAACATAATTTGTGGTCAACTTTGAAGTGACCTTGAGACCACACCCTTTGTCACACGGTGATGCCTTGAACAATATTTAATGTACAACATGTCTTCATCCTTGTGTGTAAGTTTGGTGATAATCTGCCCAGTGGTTATTGAGAAGAAGATTTTTTAGCAACCAGAACTTTTGTTTTTATTTTCCTAATTATCTCCCTTTGTTTATGGGTCACATCCCTAGTTTTAGTATAAAATAGAGCCCTTGGGCCACGAATACTCTGTGACAAATTTGACAAAAATCGGCCATGGGGTTCTTGGGCTGTGGCCCATAATCTAAAAAGTTTACGCACATTGCACAAATGGCCATAGCCTTAGCTCTTTGAGCCTTTGGCTCATAAGAGCTAAAAATCAGCATTCATTACTAGGAGTTTTGAACAGATATCAAATGATGAAAATTTCTTTGTTTTTAAAACAAAAAGATTTTAAAAATATAGTTTTAGCTGGTATTTCCTCATAATTTGATTCAAAGGAGGTCAACAGCATTAAGAGGCATCATAAAATCGCACAAAGGTCTTTCACTTATTGGAACTCTTAAAATATACAGGGAATAAGAAAAATGAAGTTCAAAATTGTTGTGTATGTCCTTATAAATGATAAATTCCCCTGATGTAAATTGTATAAAGCAAGTAACATGCCTATTCATTATGCCTGCAACACTGGGAGGAAATATACACATATTGGTTTGGCTTGACTGTCTTGGGAGTCATCATCAGTCATGCTCAGGACTAACTCTTTAACCTTTGACTGGAATGGATTCACATTTCCTAAGACCTTGAGATGTGTCATGATCTCAACTCAAAAGTCTCATCTTTGTGAATGATACTGGACAGCGAGATACCCAGATTGTAAAATGGGTGTCTGCCAACACTTCTAGAATGCTTAATTGGAATGAACACAGACTTAAGTACCAGTCAAACTTCGTTCATCAGGACAATTGTGTTTCCAAGCAAAGTGTCCAGATGAATTAAGCTTCCAGTTTACAGAAACATCCCGCTTTGTATAATTGGTAGAAATAAATGTAAATTCTGTACCCCTTAGATTTTGTCTGCATGGTGAAGCATCCAAATTATTGGCATAAAAGATTACTATGTATTGTTGGTGTTTGATCCACAGCTATGTGATAATCTGACTCATTATGTTTCAATGGTCAAGGTTACTGGGCAACAATTTTTAAAAGTCCTTTCTCAGAATGAATGTAAATTCAAGTACACTCATTTTAGGGTCCTATCTAAGGACAACAGCAGCAACATAATCCATAAACTTGCAGTCAGCAGTCAGATTATTCAATGGAATGAAAAGAGCAACACAAAATGAGTTGAAATAGTTTATTAAGATTTTGAATATGCAAATGCTTTTGGCTGTGACTCCTATTACTGACAAATAATATCAGTATATAAATTACGAGTTAACCATAGCATAATATAAAGCATGCAGTGGAACTATTGTATTATGTAACAGAATGTGAACTTACCTATACTCAATAATCTGTTAAATAAATGTACGATTACATGACTGTTCACCTGAGCATTTTCTTTTTTAAATTTTTGCACTATTGCACAAAATACAAATTTGCTAGAGATTCTGTATTTGTATGAATGTTCAATCCATTCATATGAGACTCAAACATTAAAGAGGTTCACCTTACCCATAAAAAAAAAACTTCTCATTTGATGGTTGTGCTTGAAAGAAATACTCAATCTGTACTACTGTAATAAAATCAACTGAAGCTAGATGTACCCCAATTCTTAACTTTAATTTACTGTCCAACAACAGTGTTTCTGTGTGCCTGGACTCACATGAAATCATAATAATTCTTAAAATATGCCTACGCATGCTCAAATTATTTAGAAAATGCAGTACACATGTACCATCTCAAAATGTTGTAAATGACAGTAACTTGAAAATTATCCAAAACACTCCCCTTTTATGGGGAAAAAAATACAGAAAATAGAATGTGTAGCTCAGAAAAATACCTTAACCAAGTACAAATGTACATGTATGCCATTTGTACTAAACATTTCAAAAAATTTAAATATTAAAAAAATAGTTACAAGTGACGCAACGAGTTAACCATAAGTTATTTTTTTTCAGAATCTCAAAACACATCAGATATTCCAACAGCATTTATAATTTACAAATAAGATATGGATTTCTAGCAGAGATAAAACTTCATTAATGTTAAGAGCAGATTAATTATTGCATTCTGTAAATGTTGAATCTTGCTGGAAATATTAACATTGGGACTAAAGGCAAATTTACACAGAGGTAGAGGTGTTTTGTTTTTAATCTTTCATACTCATTCGGAAATTCCATAAACTGACCTCCATATCTTATTAAAATATTACATTGCACTGAGAATGGCATACACTTTTATACAGAACTGCTGCCCGACTTACTTCAATCTTGTCATCCTCAACATAAATCAGTTAAATACCTAACAATGATAGAATTTACTGGACCTGTATCAGTAATCAAAGAACTGCAGTGAACTGCTCCCAGCAAATCTAGAAAATTAAGACAATAAAAAAAGTCCCTAATGGGTTTAAGAATATTTAAACTTTACTTATAATTAAATCAATATGACAGATCATTATATACATGTATATAGTTAAGTAATTTTAAGAAATGTTTCAAGCATTGTTAAATTACTGCATTTCAAACTCCATACACAAAAATTGTTAATTGGCTACAAGATAAAATCATTATTAGATGTTGAAAATGTGTAAACAATTTATACCCGTTTGATTCACAAATGGCGTAAAAATATTAACAGCAATTCAAATCTCAAAGAAAACTACATATTGCATACACATCTATAATAGTAAGATGTGTCTAGGTCAGTGCATAATAATTACAGTGCAAACAATTAGTCATTCTAAAGTAAAAAGTTTCAAGTACTAAACACATAATCAAATATATCTAATCGATAAAGTGAGGTTTATACCAAGTCAAAATTTGGTTAGAATTAGGGTAATACAAATTCTTTAGTGCCATAGGTACCAAATATATAAATCCACAAGCAGATTGAACACACAATTTCTTTGGCTTATATGTTATACATGTACATGCATAGCAAGAAAAGAAAATGGCAATGATTTAAGTAAGGCCTAAGCATAGTTTTTAATCTCCAGTCAACAACAGCTGACACTGGTTTTATTAATGGTACATGAAATAACATCATTTATAATTCTTTAACTCTACCATCACTCTCCCCTGAATGACATACTGTAGATTCCTTATTATGAGGAATAAGTGGCAGAAAAATCTTAAATCTCACTTTTATTTCCATCATCAACATTTAGTACATAATTTGAATTAGTGAAAAATAAATACATGCATGTGAGCTAATTTTTCAGAAAGAAATGATTCTCAGTAATTACTCTCATTTTTTTATCAGAAATTTTTATTGATAAATTTAGTTTCTCAATAATTTTACCTTTGAAAGATGATTTCATTCCTTCCCTCTGATTTGATTTTTTTTATTTATTTTTTTTGTTGGAGGACTGTGTATCCATGTCCTAATGAATATTTTACAACTTCCACGAGTAATCTTCATACCATTTCCATATCTTCATACCATTTCCATATTTTACTATTTTTGCCCTAACTTCTATGAGAATCTTGATACCATTTCCACATTTTAGAACATTTGGCATTGTAGCCAAGTCAACATTTTTTTTCACGGTTTCCTGCACAAGTGAAGTAACAACAAGCAGCAAGTTTTTTTAGGGTAAGAAAAAAAACTTCTTTATGTTTGGACTACCAGTAGTTATTGAATAGATCACCAATGAAGAAAGTGCCACATAATAATGAGAAGTACATTTTATTTCGTGGGGATATTAATTTACATGTACCCTAGGTAAAAGTCTGGACCTTTAAAACAGGTGATACTGATGATGACAATTTTTATAACAATGAGCTCATGCATCAGAGGTCACAAACCTTATTTAATTCTCAGAAACTGGAATGCTTGCAATATTCTTGCAAATAAAATCAAATCTGCCATATTGCCAAGTTAATTACTCACAATATAAGGAATCTACAGTATAACATCAATAATCTAAAACTTTTTAATGTCATTACCTCATTGGTACATGTATATTGTTACTTAACGTACTGTTAAAAAGAATGCTACAATGTTTAATTATAACTAATTATATGTGTACTGCAGATCAGTTGCTTCTTACATATGTTTCATAATATTCTTACAATTAGTCAATTCTTATGGAAGAGCAGTTACAGTATGTCATCAAATCTTTGTACCTGAATGCTAAGATAATAGGTAACCAACTAATGAAAGGCAGAACCATACAAACTTTCCCATATCTCATTTCAAATGATCATCATTCTACAACACATATTCCTGCGGGGGAAAAAATCTCTTGTGCAATTTTACCAATCTCATATGAATATTTAATGGAATGTCCCATTTCTCATATGTCATCTCGGATGACTGTCCATTTTGAAAATGCACTAATATTTAGTAGGCAAAAAAATTATATACTGTACATGTATATACATATATCTATACACAAAATTCATACAACTGACTGTAGGTAACATTTAAATACATGGAATATCTAAATGCACTGGGAATGAGACAAAATCACAATATTATAACGTGATTATTAACAATGACAAGTTGTATCAACAGTAAACATTCTCGTAACAATCAAAAAAACATTGTTCAAGATCTAAAGACAATAAAATGTACGGATCGATCAATCTAAGGTTTTCAATACTGGTACACATTAAACATTACAAAAAGGTAGATCTTTCAACAGCAGAACAGCACTATCTCAAAAAACATCTGGTTTTAATTGCACTTTTAAGGTGTGATAACATTAGTTAACATGATTTATTATTCAAAGCAAGTTAGGTTTTATCAAATAATGTATTTCACAAATATTTAAGAAGATGAAAACATCTAAGACCTCCTAAGAAATAAAAAGGAAAAAAAAAACAATGAATCCATAGAGTACATGTGTGTACAAATATTAATATCTGTGCTGTGTATTTTATACCAAAATATCAGCAATTAGGTTTTGACATCTGCAAAATAGCTACTGTTATATATAGAGGAAGATATAAATTACAATTACTGTACATGTACTTGATTGAAATGGATTAAAATAAACAGAACTGGCTTTAAATAATATGAGACATATAATGTGATCTGAGCAACTATTATGGAGGCCCACTTTAAAAAAAAAAGTCAACAAAAACTTGGGAAGACCCTTATTTGGTAGACTTCTGTGAATACTGTCTGACTTGGTAACTACCCAAGCTCTTGTCATGTGATTATGGTGACAAAAGTTTTGGGGAAAACCCCCCGTCTACCTGGCTCTCCATCAATCTCACCTTCCTGTAAACAAACATTTGAGAAAATAAAAATAAAAATACAAGTGTTACATATGTTAATATGTTAAGTGAGAATATTATAACCAAAATATATTTAAGCTCCTTTCTAGAGAGTACATCTGTGTACTATATAATATTGTGTGCTATCCCCCCCCCCCCTTTTCCAAATTTAGTCATCTCTTTACTGGAAACTGTTTATATATACACATCATATGAATATTCATCCAAAATGTATTTATGCATTTCATTACTTACAGGGAAAATCAGACACAGTATGTTTATAGTATAATTAGTGTGGTAGCATAAACTTGAACCTTCAATAAAACAACTTTTACTTCTGCTTTGTCTTCCATGATTTAATGGTTTTACTGGATTTTTTTTTAAAATGATCTTATTTTTACCAGTCTTTTCTTAATTGACCCCCCCCCCCCCCCCCAAACATGGGACATGGTTCTTCATTTGAACAAATTTAAATACTCATCACCTAAGGATGCTAAACACAAAGTTGGAAACTGGTACAGTAGTTCTGGAGAAGAATTTGAAAATGTGAAAAGTTTACAGATACTTAATGACAGATGGACACCAGACACTCTGATCAGAACGATTCACTTGAACCTTAGACTTAGATGAGCTAATATTCCACACAGCTAACAAGCTGAATTCCTTGTTCTGAAATCTACACAATGTGAAAACTCAAAAGAAAGAAAACCTTAAAAGTTAAGCACATCTGTTTTCCTAATAAATGCTTCTATGTAATTCTGTTTCATTCTTTAGCAAGTTAGCTTAAGTGTTAAAAATTTACAAAAACAGAACTTAAACACAGTTACACTTACAAGTAAAAATCAATGGATACCACAATTTACTGCAGATCACATGGTACATGTACTATAAATTAAGTGCATACTTACCCACCATTCATCTTCCTCTTCCCCCGTAATAATGATTATCTCCCCTTCCCTGAATGTCAACTCGTCATCATTGTCAGCATCACAGTCATATATTGCTTGACACTTCTGTCCTATCGGCAACTTCTTCTGTGTATTCAACATCAATATCATTTACTTAGACGAAATGCATCAGGTAAAATTAAAGTAACATTTATATTTTTCCCCTCAACTATCTAGCTTTTAAAAGAAACTGAACTTCCTTTGCTCTGGAAAGATAATTAAAATGCCTACGGAAGATGTATAACATGCATTCTGTCCATTTTTTGAAGACTGTGAATCCTTAAACAATGTAGACCAACAGATTCAGAATAATCATAGTATCAGCCAAGACAACAGGCAACAAAGACAGTGGAAGGCATGTTCTTAAAACTAAATTTATACAGATTCTCTTCAATGATCAATATTTACCTTGACCCTTGGGGCTGGTAATGGTGGTGATTCATTTTCAGTAGTAGGAGAGTTAGGCTGTGCAGGGCTACCATCTGAATAAAAGTAAATTTCTGATATGTTACCTTTTCCAGGGTTCAAACCCAAAGTGGTATATCTACTTCGAAACATATCTCTGATTATAAGATGGAAAAGTTAAGCTTATATTTCTATATTTAGATGTACATGAAAATCAGGTATGAATTCTATTACATTTAAATTTGTGGGGGTCAATGTTGGCAGGCAATTTTGTGGGGACTTCCTGTACATGTATATACAGAAGATTCCATGAACCGATATGTTAAACAAAGTTATCATTTGTGGGGATGTAAATTCAAAGGTAAGGGTGACCCATGAAATCCACAAATATTGGTCCCCCATGCTGATTCCACATATTCTCTCTTAATTGTTTATTAAGTACGTGTACTTACCAGCTGAGCCAGATCCAGATGATCCAATTCTGGGCCGGGATGACCTACAATTAATGGTATAGAAATTACTTTTCAGTAATTTTTTTTTTGGCTTACTTGGAAATTTTTTAAAAGAATTTGTTACAACACTGATACAAAATCTATTAAATAGATGAGTTAGTGCCAATTTTTAGTCCACCTTCACAAAATAAAATATTCATTCTTTGAAGTACAAATTGCAGCAACTGTTCAGAAATCATTCATAATCCCAATATGTTCTTTGATCTTAACGATGCTTTAAAAATTTATGTGTACTACCTCCTTTTCATATTTTAAAAGAATGCTTAGTAGAGGTATGCATTAAAAAGATGCATAGTCACATGTACATTGTCTTCAATTGAGAAATTTTTGAAGAAATTTCTGTTTTGTAAATTAAGACTAACCTAAATTATCCCTTCTTAAGGAGTCCACTTACCTGTTACTATTGACAGTTTCACCTGGCAAACGATTCCCAGTTAAGTGAATAGTGTTCCTGGCATCTGGTGGGGCTGGTCTTGGGGGTGGGTCTGAAGGACTTCTTCTGTGGAAAACTCCAATACCACTCCCCTCTGACCTGCAAAATTTGATAATAGTGTACATTACTTCATCTGTAAGGACTGTACTAAATTCAGGATAAAATCATAAATGCATGAACCACTTACTTATTTCTACTATGGCCAGGTGCTGTGGTGGGAGGGGGTGGTGGGGGTTTTCTCCTTGGTGGGAGAGGGGGTCCTGGTCCCAGTTGCCCCTGTGGGGCAGTAGAATCCCTTGGAAATGAGCCTCCATTTGAAGGTGACTGATTGTGGTGCACTGTCAAAAATAATCAGAAATGCTGCTACAGAACATCAACAGACTTCAAGTTGATTAAACAAGACCTTTTTTATCAAAACATATTGCTGGCAAGAAATATAAACTGTCCTCAAAACCACTGTACACTATCCCTGGCCTTTAAACAATGAAAATTAGAGATCAATTAGCTTAAGCTGAATAAATTCAAGAGTCTCAGGAAAAGCATTTCTTCAAAAAGCTTTATTTGTTACAGACATGCAGCCAAAAAAAAAAAAATTCTGCTGTGAAAGGCTACACTTCTTAGTGTAATTTTCTAATCATTTAAAATTGAAAATAATAACACAAAATAATCAATATAGATTTACTTGAATCATACATAACCTATTACATGTTTATTAAGAGTAATTATATCACACATGCAGCCATTTAACCTAAAAATCTTAACCACAGGGAATAATGACATGCTAATCTATTGTACAACAACGCCATATTATTTATCAATGTAATTTTGAATCGATGCATTTTGAGTATAACATGCTAATGCTCTGGCAGCCATCTTTATGTACAGAACTTGGTTATATATTAAAAGTTATGCTGAAATGCTGCTTCAGATGTCTGTAATGAACTATTTATGAAGTGATGCTTAATAATGCCGATGGGGAATCTATCCATCAGACCATCACCAGATTTGAATAACTCAATATCTATCCATGCAAAAATAAAAGATATGACAGCATATGAAAGCTTTCAGAGAATTACATAGATAATAGAATGTCAATTCATAAATAAAATGTTTTAAATTTGCACAGTTCCATTGTGGATCTAAAGAATTGTAACACTGCCTAACACGTGAAAATCAACACAAGTAAATACCAACATTGACTAAAAAATAAAAATACAACATATTCTAGAACCAAATAAGACTTAATATGAAGAAAATAGAGTACAAATGTATAATGTGTCCTGCAATATGAATAACACCTGTATACATGTAAGAGTATGCAAGAATACATGTATATATAATGTATAATGAGGTGTGGATGTTCTGAGAAGCGAGGCGTTCCATTCAGCACAGAACAACAGAAGTGACGAGCGAAGTTCTCCATGCTGAATACTCACAACCACGTAGACTTGTTCTCTGTTTGACACTCCCAAAAGATACTGGCTCTGATGAAAACAGGGCAATTTAGTTTCCATACAAAATTTAGTATATTCCACTACAACCCACTGGCTATTTTTGAGTCGTAGAAAAAGACCTTACCGGTGCTTAAAAATTAAGTAACAAATGAATCAGTGCCTGATCACTAACTATTATCTTTCCTTTATGTATAGCATCTAAAACCAAATTCGAACTGATGAAGAAATCATTCATTATTTGCAAAATAACAATCCAGTTCAATTCCACTGCTGCTTAATAACTCCAACCAAGCCTTCACTTTTCTTATCATACCTTGTTATGGGTAATGTATATCTATGTCTAAATTGTGAACATCTTTTGTAAAGATTCAATAAGAATTCAATAGGAGTTCTATCCTTCTCCCAATACAAACAAAGTTCTGAAACTGCAGCTGTCCTCTTCCATCCCACTGATTTACTTCATTAACATGCAATGTGCATATCATTTTGATATTATATTAATGATTTTTGATGTAGTCCATTTAAATTATATCTTGAAATGCTATGCTTCAAATGCAAATGAAAAATATATATATATATATCTTAAATTATGTCATCAAGATAATAAGATCATATTAAGTGTATTTTGTGCTTTCATAATTTCCCTTCATAAATATTTGTGTTCTATATCTATATGTTATTATATTTTTACTTTTATGTAAAATAGAAAATTCCAATACACTGTAAGAAAAACAGCATACTCAAGTCCAGTATCAAACAGAACTCAAATACAGATAAATGCAACAAAATGGGCATGGTTATATTGTGTATATCATATATGGCATATATCGAGCCACTGATTACTGAGTCTTTGACGTCGCTTTTTCTTGACCGATACAATCCAAGGTGGTGGCTTTTTCTGAACAACCTGTATGGGGGCCCCTTCTGCTGAAGAAATCTGATAAATTTCCCCGTAAGATGCTTTCCTTTTTATGACACGACTCAGTCTATTTAAAAACTCCGCTGTAAATTTCAAGGTGTTATTAACACTTCATAATTCAAAAGTTTCAGATTGATAAGTCTGAAAGGGTTAGGTAAAATACAACGTACAGTCATGTAACTAAAATTCCTCCACCTCCCTAAGGCAAGTCATTCAAAATCACATACTAAGATTTCTATCCTATTTCCAACACACAACATTAAACTTCAAATTCTGTGCATGTATATGGGTTTTTTTTTCTTATGTACTTTGGAAGTTCAGTTTAAATAAACAGTCAAACCTCAATATCTTGAACTCAATGGGGGTGGAGAAAAAACTTCAAAATATCCCAGGAATTGTATATTAAATTGTTTACAAATATATGTGGACATAAAATATACAGCCATAATTTCTAAAAATAATAGCCATAAACAAGTAATGACAAAACCTTCAATTCGAATTAATACTGATTTCAGCTGCCTGTATTTTGTTAATAAAAATTCCTCACCAATTTCAAATCTACAAATAATTACAAGCCATGAAAATTTCTAAAGTGCTATATTTTCAGCAACTAAAAACAAAGCCCTACTTTTTTTCGCTGGTTGTAGTGAACTGCTATCAGATCGCCCTCTGGTTTCAGAATTGTCTTTTGGAACAGAGAAGGAACTTGCCAACTCTGAGGGGATACCAGTTACCAGGCTCTGGGGGCGTGACCCACGCTTCCTCTCAGGAGTGTTCTGAAATGCAACACAACAATCACAAGACCACTTTAAAAACCATTGTTTTATAAAGACATTGCAATACAACAATAATAGACTAAAGATTTTGTTTTGCAGAGAATTTAAGTTTTTCTAGTGTGTTAAAATTTTCCAGATTTTTAAACACCAAATACCAAAGAAGTCAAGTATAGAAAAAAGGAGAAGAAAAGATCTAGATTTTCAAAAATTAACTTCATTCTGTGTTTAAAGAAAAACTTTCAAAATTAGTATCGGTTTACAATCATGTCTACTACACCATTATAATACTGATGAACATTTTTAAAAAAAATGGAGGAAAAATATAAGTGCATTATCATCATGCAAATCTATTTTAAATATGAAAATGTTTTCTTGCTGTTAAAACATGGATGCAATTATTTTAATATTATTCATAAAACAGGATGCTAAATACATGTCCTATCTAGCTAATTTATTACAAAAAGCTAAGTCATTTTTTATCCTCTACAAATAAACATAAACATTTGTTAGACGCCTGCAGTTGTATTTGCGCAGCAATTTGCTTTATTTAAAGGCATTGGCACCATAAAATAAGAATTAAGCCCAGGCCAGTGTCGTGAGTAAAGGTCAAGGTCAAGAGAAAAAAGACAGCACTAGCCACGATATTAACAGCTCACCTGATCGTTAATTTGTTTATAAGCAGCCCATATCTTATCAATTACAACATACTGAAATAGGACACAAATAACTGTTTTTACATATATATATAAAATATTCTTATCTATCTTAGACCAACTTCCACAAATATTTCAAGCCCGATGAGGAATACATGTATATTATAGCAGTTCTATAATCACTTTTTTTATAAATGCATTATTAAATCATCATTTCCTAAAACATGGTTATTTTTGAAGAAAAAAAACTTTGTTAGTCTTTATTACTTATTTGCAGATGTTATTTTTTCAAATATGCAATTTTTCATTTAACTGTAGCATGAGAGAGTAGTATAAATCTCAAGTCAAAATGAATATAAAATTTTTAACAAAATCTTATACACAGAAATAAAATTTCAATATTCAAATTTATTTAATAATTTTTGTTAAAATTTACTTCACCAAAAATCTCTGACTCAAATTAATGAGAATAACAACAGATATAGGCACAGCAGTTCAAATCACCATTCTGCAATCTTCAATTGCATTCATTCTCATAGCACCAGGAGACATTCAGAAATCATCTGAAGCATTGATCATATAGCAAACAGCTGAATGTCAGATTTTATTTTAATTTACCTACCTCTAAATCGTCGTCACTGTAATCAACATCATGCTCATGGTCTTCCTAAAAAAAGAAAAAAATCCTGATTATTAAGCTGTGAGCAAAAACAAGCTGATGCTAGGGTGATTTTTTCTAAATATCAGGTATGGCAGTTAGTATTCGGTTACTCCATGAATGATAGTAATAGGTTGCAAAATCTGTAATCAGTTAGTTGAAAAAAAATGTAAAATATGTGTCTACCTGAACAAGTAAAAATTTACCAACATAATCAATAAAGCCCTGCGCAGTACCAGGACCCCTGACCCTGTGGTCAAGAATTTCAAAAAATCAGGTAAAAAAAAAACAATCCTCATTACAACTTTAAACTCTGCATGTGTTGCTCCCTTTAATTTCAATATATCCAGAGTACAATGTACTAGTATCTAAATGAAATTTTTGAAATTGTAACTGTTGCAGCATTAACTCACAGCTATTAGATCCCAGTCTATGTTAACATTCTCAAATAGATCTTTTCTTCCACTTAATGCTGCAGTCAACTAGAAAAGAAAATCGTTTGTGTGGTTATTTACAAATTCTATTACAACAGTTTGATTTTCAATGTTTCAATGTAGGTCTTTTCCTTTCTAATGCAGGTCGGCATGCACAGAGAATATACATGTAGCTACTACATGTATATTATCAAATGATGTGATTTATAAGTGAAATTCAACTCTGACCTTAAGAATACCTACCAGTTCAGCACATAGCTGGTGATTTTTTTCCTTGGCAATGTCTAGCGAGGTTTTCCCTTCAGCATTCTCAATCTTGGCTAGTTCTGGTCGAGTTCTCAGCAAAAGTTTCATACACTCTGTTTTATCCTCTATTGCACAAAGATGTAATGGAGTATTGCCATCTCTGGTTTTGTTTCCTAGATTTGTTCTATGAAAGATATATGTAGTTACTGTATACAGGGTTATTTTTGCCTTGCAAATAATTTTGCCCCATTTTAAATACTCCTAGTCACAGTTTTGTTTAAGAAATTATGCTGTCTTCTTTGAATTCGCCCCATTTTAAATTCGCCCACCTGTGATTAGGTTGAAAGGGGGAAAAATAAAGCAGGGGCAAAAATTTCCCTGTATACAAAAGTTCAAGGGCTTGAAAATGCAATGTTCAACAAGAAGCTTAACAAGTATCTATTATTGTATACAAGAAAAATTTTGTCCCCGTTTTGCTCCTTTTCCCTCGACATCAGTGGATGAATTCAAAATGGGGAGAATTCAATAGGGAAAGACTTGCTTCTTTAAACCACAACTTAAAATGGGGAAAAACTGTTTCTAAGTGTAACAGGGTGAAAATAATAGGGGTAGATAACCCATACATTGTATCAATGTTTGTTTGCAGGCAGTAATCTGAACAACACTGTCTAAATGCATGCAAGAAATATAAGCGAAAAATTGCAAATGTTTGTTTATGTTGTAACCACATACAATTAATATCTTTTGTTAATTACACAGTAATACATATCTGTCTTTCCTAGACATGTAGTAAACAATCAAAATTCTTTAATTCTCCAACTGAACATTATTCACTGACAGTTATAAATACTGTACGTGTGATTCCTTACATGAGGCTGTTTTGGATGATGAAGTCCACGATGTACAGAGAGTATCCGTCCTCCAGTAAGATAGCTAGATGTAGACCAGTTTCACCATTCTCCTGTCAACAGAAAAATGATAATATTAAATCAATACATTTGTTATCAGAGAAACTGCACTCAGGAGGAATAATTCATTTGCAGTTCATTCTAAAACAGATCTGATTTACTCATCAAAAACAATAATAGTTAATTGACAACATGTGTCATTTACATGTAACATTATAGAGACATAAGACTTTACAAAACTTTCTAAAAACAAGGGCACCACAAAGCTGAGCATCCTGTCGCAAAAGAAGACATTTGTAAGAGGCCTGCTTCATACCACACACTCACCACTCGCATCAAAACAAAAACTGTTGTTTGTAAAAGGCAGTATCATACAAAATTTCTTATCAATTGCCGTTGAATCCTGATTCTATTTACACTGGAACATAATACTATTCACTATCAGTACATCTGTACAATTAATTATCATTATAACAATCAAAACATGTTTTATTGGTGATTAAGAATGCTATTCAATCAAAAAAAATAAACAAAAAAATAAAAGAGAACAAGATGTGTTTGTGAAACTGATGCCCCCGTATGGCAGCTTATGGCGAAGGTTAGAGTTTCTCAAATGCAAGTCAAAATCCAGGCCAAAAGATAAAAAATGTTGGTATCCAAAGAAAGGTCTTGTCTTGAGGAATATACCTGTGAAATTTGAAAGACCTAGCTGCAACTGTTCAAAAGTTATGGCGAAGGTTAAAGTTTTTTAAAAGTAAGTAAAACGTCAAGGTCAAAGTGGTTGGTATCCAAAGGAAGGTCTTGTCACAAGGATTACATATGTGAAGTATGAAAGCCCTAGCACCAACCATTCAAAAGTTATGACCAAGGTTAAAGTTTTACGAAAGTAGGTCAAACTCCTATATCAAGGTCAAAGGGTCAAAGTGGTTGGTATCCAAAGGAAGGTCTTGTCACAAGGATTACATATGTGAAGTATGAAAGCCCTAGCACCAACCATTCAAAAGTTATGGCCAAGGTTAAAGTTTTTCGAAAGTAGGTCAAACTCCTATGTCAAGGTCAAAGGGTCAAAGTGGTTGGTATCCAGAGGAAGGTCTTGTCACAAGGAATACACATGTGAAGTTTGAAAACCCAAGCACCAACTTTTCAAAAGTTATGGCGAAGGTTAAAGTTTTTCAAAAGTAGGTCAAACTCCAAGGTCAAGGTCAAAAGGTCAAAGTTGTTGGTATCTGAAAAAAGGTCTTGTCACAAGGATTATATATGTGAAGTATGAAAGCCCTAGCTCCAACCATTCAAAAGATATGACCAAGGTTAAAGTTTTTCAAAAGTAGGTCAAACTCCTAGGTCAAGGTAAAAGGGTCAAAGAGGTTGATATCCAGAGGAAGGTCTTGTCACAAGGAATACACATCTGAAGTTTGAAACCCCAAGCACCAACTGTTCAGAAGTTATGGCCAAGGTTAAAGACTCATAAAATTTTGCAGAAGTGGGTCAAACTCCAAGGTCAAGGTAAAAAGGTCAAATATGATGGTACCCAAGGAAAGGTCTTGTCACAAGGAATACACGTGAAATATGAAAGTCATAGTTCCAACCAATCAAAAGTTATGGGCAAGGTTAAAGTTGACAACAGACAGACAAACAAAGGGACAAACAGACAGACAGGACAAAAACAATATACCCCGGGATCTTTCGATCCGGGGGCATTAAAACCACATTCAATAGTCTTTTTTTCGCACAAGTTGATCAATATGGTTTGTCCACTTAAAAACTAAAACTAAAAACTGGGTGGCCGGACCATGCCAAAATGGGTCTTATTTATTTACTGAAAATAAATGCCTATGCCTGGTTGTTATTGTGAAAATGTAAATGTCTGGTTCATCTAAATCCTTTATATTTAGCAAAACAAATCACATTATCTTTTAAACTTTTAAAATTCATGAAATATTTACTGCTCATACTTCAATTAATGTATAGAACAGTTGAGTTCATGTTCAAGTCAAGTAAAGAATAATTCCGAACCTAAATGCATACAACTCAACCTTCACATTAAAAAAAGAGAACAATAACATTAAAATACTAAATCTTACATTTAGGGTAGAGTGGGGTAATTTCGACCACTTTTGCTGATTTGTGGCTTTCAATCCACAAAACACGACTGCTTTCAAATGTACTAGTTTAAAAAAGATTTGAAATAAATGAGATTGATTTTTTCTTCATATTTTTCTGCTTTGGGAGTTAAAAATGCATAAAAAATAATGAATTGGTTTTAAAATGGATAAGCATGTTGCATGGGTTAATTTCGACCAGACTCGGGGTAATTTCGACCACAACAAACATCAAAAAGAAAGATAACTCTAAAACTCTACCTGTCGCATTTTATTCAAATATTAAGGTCCGAGAAACTATATTGCCTTATATCGTCTTTTCACAACAGAATCATTCAGATTGTATATATATATGTATAAGGTTTGAGCATAACATTAAAATTACGTATATTTTTCTTCACTAATTCACTAATTTTTACCATATACACATTCATTTGGAATGCGTTGTATTACGTATTTTACCTGTTTTGTTCATTCTTAAAAGAGATGGATCCTAAGAAATTCGATCAAGTCAATTAAATAAAGATTTACAGAAGCAAAGTCCTCTGAAATCCCCCCCCCCCCAAAAAAAAAAAACAAAAAAAAAACCAAACTCAAACAAAAAAATTATTTCGTATAACATCATAGTGTTTTGTTTTTTTCATTTTCTTTTTTTTTTTTTTTTTTAATTTTTTATTGTTTCAAGATTGTTGTGGCTCTTTTGGTAAATTGTTCTGATATTTTGGGTACTCTTTGGATTGGTGAACCTGGACTGTGTGATACAATCTTAATACGACCGGTTCGTTGGTTTTCAATAGCCTCAGTCTTATCTGTCCAAGTTTACTCATTTGTAATAATGAAAAAAAAAATTACAAAAACCTGATTTTTTTAACTTATATTCAATATTGCCTGCATCCTCTTTTTTGTTAATTTGACGGGTTTGGAAACTTTTGGATTGCTCTCGTCATGTGTTAATTCAAAGCCAGTGCCGCCTCCGTGTTCTCTCGCACCCTCGTGAACGGCCCGGACAATATATATAGCAGGCATGCATGTTAATTAATCTGACATATTTTTTTTAAATATAAAAGGTTATATGAAGATAATATTGTACATATACAGTATAATTATTTTTTAAAGATCTTACTCTGCATTGCATTAAACAGCTGTTAAAGACAACTTACACATATTTTAGAATAAGTGGTCGAATTTAACCCGCGTCCTTAAAATCAGTAGGGGTAATTTCGACCAAAATCAAATAGACATTTCTTGTGCATTTTGAGAGAAAATCAAGATAAATTTGTAAAATTCTGCAACTTAAAGATATTCCAAGAAAAAATAAAACAATTTTAATTTAATTCGTGCTGTAGACTGTTGAACAAGGTTAAACTTAAAAAAAGGTTGTACTAGTTGTCTCTCTTGCATTGCCTTGATCAAATCAAGCGCACTGAAGACGGAGACATCGAACATCCAACTGGAGACATAAATAATAGTAAAAATATTATTTATATCTCTGATCAAGCCATATTTGCGATGAATAATTATACTAGAACACACAATTTGAGGAATAGTATTCCATAATTCGGAATAAATTAAACCTGTCTCAACACTTCCGTAGATCTTTGTGTGGTGTTGTGTTCCTGTGGTCGAAATTAAACGGTGGTCAAAATTACCCTGACTTACCCTAATTTGTTTTTATTAAAATGAGTATATTTCTATGATTGCAATATAAAAATTACAAAAAACAAGTTAGAATAACAAATATTCAATTCAGCAAGGCAACAAATGCCTTGATCCCAATGTAAATTATCACTTCCATTACGCACTCACTCACCCACCCACTAACCCCTACACTCACATGTGCATCACTGTATCTCCTCCAATTTTGCTGAGTGGGAGAATTAACAGATTCTTACCATATCTGGCATGATGCTCATGAGATCAGTTCCTTCTGCATGTAACTGTAACAAGGTCTGGAAATCTCGGCTGTGAATGGCCTGTTTCAGGTCAGATCGAATTTCCTCCTCCATTCCATTAGTGTTGATGACAAATTTCTTTTTATCATACTTGTCAAAAATATAGGACTCTCTTTCTTTCCTATTAAAAAAAATTTAAAAATCAAAACTTTCTCTTTTGAAAAAGATTGCTTTTGAAATTAAACTTCAACTGGAGAAAAATATATGTTTTTTTTTCACATGCACCAGAGATCCATATAAATTTACATTAATTTTGCTTGTTGTCTTTTTTAAAAATGAAAGAATTCAGAGTTTTTATTTTATAAAGCAAATCATGAATGGTTGCCTCTTACATAGGACTTGTACATTTCAGTTTTCTGTATCCATCCACTTTTCCTTCATCTAATTCATTATATATTTTGCCTTCAAAAACTTCATTAAAACAGTCATTTCCTACCACTCGGGCTAACTGAAAATACACAAGAAACTTATCATTCAATAGTGCACTCTGCTACTACATATTTTTTTCTTTTATTTAATTAAGTCTAAATGTTATTGTTACATATATCTTTAATTTTCAGAGTACTAACTCATCTTTCAAGTATGTTTTTTTTTTTGTCTGCAAAATTTCTGGATATTGTTTTAATTCAATAATTTTTGATGAATTATATTTTCAAAGTAAACATAAAAAAATCCCTGTCTTACTAGAAGTTGTGATGTTCCTAATTCATCTATGACTATACTCTGGGTTCTAGAAATGTGAACACCTAGCTGCCTGTGGATGCCACAGCACTCCAAACAGATTAAGATACCATAGTTTGTGGATAACCACTCAGGATCTACAATAAAGAAAACATTGGAGAGGATTTATATTAATGCAGTACCTGCTGTCCAATCATTTTATCTTTAATTCATAAAAGTATTGTTTAAATTAAGAAACATTTTAGTCACATACGATATTTCACTGGTGCATTTCCCATAACAAAATATACTTTTTATCATTTCTTTTTTTTCCAAAACTATACATCAGAGAGAAAAAAAACTTTGGAAATCTATCATGAACCATCTTCAAGTTTCAAAATTAAATGAAAATTATACTGACTCATATGAAGTTTAAAAATTTACCAAATATGATGTCATCTCGTAATTTACCTTTTGCACCACAGTCACAACAGACTTGGTTGCCTGGCAACCGTTTGATTCGGTCAATAATACTGGCGGTAAGTTCTCGAACATTCTGATTTATAGCAGGGGAGTTTGTGTTGTCTTGGAAGGCTTTCAAAAGGACTTCTTCTTTTGCATTGTTCAAAACTGAAATCCACCTAAAATTCAAAACTCTTAATTACTGCATGCATTTGAATGATTTGATTACCGGTAAGTGCATAAAACATTAAAATTCTTCTGGCAAATACTTATCAAGAATAAACTACCTCTAACATATCCAAACCAAAACATAGGTAATCAGAGATTACAGAGCTCACCTCAACAAATGTTGTCTTTAAGTAAGGCAAAGTCCCACACTAAACTAATAATCTAGGAGTGTGCATCCCTAGATGCAACATTTATGCAATTTTGGTCTGATAGGGCTTGCAGTTACTTGGTAACAGATTTATCTGAAAACTTAAAACTAGTCACTTATCCAGAAAATGTAAGTCAAATCCAGCATCCGAAGCAAGTTTTGAGATTGTTCGTCCCTTGATGCATCATTCATGCAAGTTTGGTTCAGAAAGGCCTTATAGTTACTTGGAAATGAGATCTGCTCCAAAAACTTTAATCTGGTTACTCATCCGGAAAATGTAGGTCAGATCCAGCATCAGAAGCAAGTCCAGTAGTGTACATCCTTAGATGTATCATCCATGCAAGTTCGGTCAATATAGGGTTTTTAGTAACTTGGAAATGGCATCTGCTCCAAAAACCTTAACCTGGTCACTCATCTGGAAAATATAGGTCAGATCCAGCATCAGAAGCAAGTCCAGTAGTGTACATCTTTAGATGTATCATCCACGCAAGTTTGGTCAATATAGGGTTTATAGATACTTGGAAATGACATCTGCTCCAAAAACCTTAACCTGGTCACTCATCCGGAAAATATAGGTCAGATCCAGCATCCGAAGCAAGTCCAGTAGTGTGCATCCTTAAATGTATCATCCATGCAAGTTTGGTCAATATAGGGCTTTTAGTTACTTGGAAATAACATCTGCTCCAAAAACCTTAACTTGGTCACTCATCTGGAAAATATAGGTCAGATCCAGCATCCAAAGCAAGTCCAGTAGTGTGCATCCTTAGATGTATCATCCATGCAAGTTTGGTCAATATAGGGCTTATAGTTATTTGGAAATGAGATCTGCTCCAAAAACTTTAACCTGGTTACTCATCCAGAAAATATAGGTCAGATCCAGCATCCGAAGCAAGTCCAGTAGTGTACACCCTTAGATGTATCATCCATGCAAGTTCGGTCAATATAGGGTTTATAGATACTTGGAAATGACATCTGCTCAAAAACCTTAACCTGGTCACTCATCCAGAAAATGTAGGTCAGATCCAGCATCCGAAACAAGTCCAGTAGTGTGCAACCTTAGATGTATCATCCATGCAAGTTTGGTCAATATAGGGCTTATAGTTACTTGGAAATGAGACCTGCTCCAACAACTTTAACCTGCTCCAAAAACATTAACCTGGTCATTCTTTAGCTGAAATTGCAGCATCTGAAACCTTGACTGGTACACTGAAACATACTAGAAGCATCCTCCATGCATCTCTGACTAATATAGGCCATAGAAGTACTTGAAAAGAAAACTGCTCCAAAAACCTTAACCTGGGACGCCGACGCCGAGGGTATTACATAAGCTCCCCCAACTTCGTTGAGTTGAGCTAAAAATTCACCAACTTTTTATCTATGTCTAAGGTGAAAAATTTTCAATGCAGGTGAAAAATAGCCTGAAATCAGGTATGAATGATCAACATTTTGATGGTGGTGAACTTCCCCATTGTATTTGCAGTGCTGGTAGTACTGTCATTCAAGCCACATTGTAGCTGCAGTCTTGAGTATTATAAACTGTACAAAATTGGGTTCTCCATCTTTTCAAATGTTGAAGATAAAATAACTAAATCTGAAGGTGAAGTAACCTAACACAATTTTTACATAGCATAGATAATTTGATACTGTGTGAAGGTACTAAAGTCTGACAGCTAGAGGCTACATCATTGATCACCTAAAAATAACTTACTCTTCCATATCCTGGATATCCTCCCCCTGGAAATGGTATGTTCTATTATCTGTAACATAAAGGGAATGTTATTTTACAGGGGAATTGTAATACATGTATAACAATACTGTTATATTTCAGGGAAAATGTAACACAGAGACCATGTCATTATAATGAGAAAATGTAACATAACTAGAATATGTTATGGGGGGGGGGGGGGGGAGATTGTAAGATAAACAGAATGTGTCATTTTACTGGGAATATTGCTTTCTCTTAATTTCTCTTGTTTGTTTTTCATACACAAAAACAAAAGATTTTAAAACTGAAATTCCTTTTTCTCTAAAGAGTCAAAGCCTTTTACATTTAAACTAGGAATTAAAGGTCACTTGTGAGAAAAAAAATAAGTTAAAAAAAAAATAAGTCCAACTCAAATAAATTCAGATACTCACTGGAGCTAGAGACTAGATCAAAGCACTTCTTGCCAACATCATCAGCAACAAGCTGGAGGTAAAAAAAAATACAGGGTATCAAAAAAAAAAAAAAAAAAAAAATAAGCAACCCTTTATTAAATACACCATCTTGTGAAACAGAGCAGGAGACACTCTGAAACAAGTTATCATTTAACCTTACCATTAAAACTTAATGTAATTCAAGAAAATAATCACAGATCAAATTTTTAAAAAACATGTACCTTTACTTGGCATGTAAGGAGATTCAATTTTACTGGTTCCTTTGTTTCCTAAAAGAAAAATAAACAGATATACCACAGCAAGGTTTATATTTTCCCAGAAAAAATTCAATTAAATGACAAAAAAATTCTGGAGTGATCTCCCTTACATCAGAGTGACTGACTAGCATGATGCCATCTTGGATGGTACACTTTCTTCTCTGCCACACTTTACGGACTTTTCCTTCGCTCTTCTTTAGAAGGTAGCCCGATTTCTGGCTTCCATGGTCTTTGTTTCCGTGGAGCTGATGTAGACTATACCCAGCTGGGCTTTTACTAGCAGCAGCTGGCTGTAGGAAACAAATGTTCAATAATTAACACTTGTATATTGCATTAAAGTGATAATGACGACAAGAAAAAGATTTTACAATGAAAGCCTTGTATTAATCCCTAAAAAAGATGATAAATTCCAACTACAAGTATTATTAAGAGCTAATATATTTCTATGACTAGATTTGTACAGTTATAAGCTTAATTTTTGTAATTTTCACAAAATACACTTGATCCTTCTATCCAAAACTGTTTCATTTATAATTAATCAATGAAATTATGAACATTTTTAAACTAAAAAACAAAAGTACCCCAAAAATTTTGCAAATCAAAAAAAAAAAAAAATGAAAGCAGCTATAATGCAAACCTTTCACATATATAAATGTCTTCACTACCTATAAATAGAGTAGTATACTTTCTATATGATGCAGTAAGATAAAGTTTCCTTATCATTATTTTCTTAAGTCATATAGCAGTTGAATTTTACATCAAATTTTGAAAGGTTTACAGTTAAACTGTTGTTAAAATCAATTAAGCCCTAGAAAAATGGAAGCATCCATACTATAATATTTATTTATGGAACTGCCATGTCCTTAAATCAAGAGTCCTTATATCTGCACCACTGAAAGAAGCCAATAAAGATCTTATACAGGAAATTATTCCATACAAAAACCTTCCACACATAAGGAAAAAAATGTAAGACAATCATTCATTATAACCCAAAAGAAGCATGCCACAACATGAATCTGGTACCTTGACCCTCCCTAGTATTGAGAGCCTGTTGTTTGCATGCTGAATAGAAAGAGAGAAATTTCATTGTACTCTTATTAAAGGTCTTGCAGATTTCATTTTGCTCAATAACTGAAAATTTTATTTTTCTTGTAGACATCTGTTAATGTACAGATTTACTTAACATCAATAAATCATAAATCCATGAAAAGCCAAACTTTATGCACTTTATGCATCCAGTATCTCATCCAGTATATATTTCTCTTTTGTACCATTGTTTTACTTAATGAATATGACACTGATACAAGGAATGAACTATTAGCATGATTCTTATGAACATCATTAACTGCATGCAGAAATTATCAATTGAACTAGAAATACATATCAAATTTTTACAGACAAGCTGTCAATATACATGTACAAATGTACATGTATTTCTAAATGCACAATCTTTAATTTCATGCTGTTTGACTAATCTAAAACAGGGCCGTAGCATCATTTTTGAGAAAGGGGGGGGGGGGGCAGAAAGAGAAAAAAAATTTCAACCTACCTAAAAATAAACTTGACCAAAAAAATAAAAGGGGGGGGGGGGGGGGGGGGATTGTCCAAACTCGAAAATCCTATTTCTTGGTGGTGGTGGTGGTAGATGCTGGTTCCACCTTCTTTCAGTACCAAATTTTATTCATACGCTACTACAATACCCTTATTTAACATACTGCAACAAAAAGGGGGGACCGGCCTTTTAAATAACACTTTCAATAGTAAAAAGTCATGTTTGGAAAAAAGGGAGGCAACCCTCAACCCCCCTCCCCTCCTGGCCCCCAGGATGCTACATGCCTGTACGATAGGTTTTTTAGCTAAGATGTAATTTGTGCAAGAAAAAAATACCCAATCCCCCCCCCCCCCCAAAAAAAATTTTCCTTTTAAAGAAAAATACTTAAAACATATAACATTGACATTTTTTCACTACATGTAACTAGTCATTAATAAAAGGTTGTGTAACTGGTAAAAATAAGCCTCATTCATTTGTTAGTTTTGTTAATTACAGATGAGTTTCCTGGTTACCTTTCCAATTTCTTCTGTGTAAATAGTATTTCTAGATCCCTAATATAGATGAAGAATTTATAATCCATTTCAATATACTTCTAATGCCCTGTTCACACGGAGAGTTTAATTCACAGTAAATTAATGTGAAGTAAAATAATTCGAATTAAAATAATGTGAATTAAATTGCGTTCACACAACAGCTAATGCGAAGTAAACTAATGCGAATTAAAATTTTATTTCAACAGTAAGGCTATTCAGTAAGGGTAATATGACGTCATTTTTAAATCACGTCACCTTATGCAGAGCACAGATCCATTTGACATAGACATATATATAGTGTCTGCACACATTTCAGTGATTAACGTTATTTTCCTTTGTTTTCACAAAAAAATAGCATGAGTACCTATGTCTGATCACTGACATGTGGCATGTGTCTTAATTTTGACATTACGCATGCGTCAATATTTAATTTGAATTAGCTTCGCTTGGCGTTCACACAGAGCTAATGCAAAGAAATTTAATGCGCAGTAAATTAATTAGAATTAAACTAATTCGCATTAAAATCCCAGTGTGAACGCAGTTCAAATTTAATTCACAGTAACTTACGTTTAATTCGAATCAAACTCTCCATGTGAACAAGGCATAAAATTATTACAAATGTATACTAATGTATATCATAGGTTTCATCTTCATTATTTTAAAGGCAATCTCCCTTTAATGTAATCCTGCATGACTGGAATATAGCTCAGGGCACAATGTACAACATTTCAAACAATTACGTATTTTTAGGACCCTAAATGTCTTATAAACAGAATTAAATTTGTTTTCTGAACCTTATGTATCCGCCCCTATGCTGCAATTTTTCATAATCATTTTACCACATACTAACTATAATTAGAAAGACTTTCATGACCACGGTAAACTTGGCTTAATCACATTTTTATCAGAAATTCAACTTTCATCATCTTTCACGGATAAGGCCCAAGTATAAATATGTTTCTTGATGTTTAAGCGACATCTTAGATGAAGCTTAGGTTGTAATGCTTTATGTTCCTTCGACTCTTGAGTGTAATGATGATCAATTCAAATTAAGCAAACATAATGGAGCCGAGTTACAATACTATAAAGATATTTAGAGGGCTGGGTGACCCTGTGAACTGACCTCTTTATAAGACGACATTGAGTTTTTAAGAGCATTCCTGAGTTCCACTAGCTGTTGTCGATCTGTGTATTGTTTCTGTTTGATGCTGTGAAGTTGTGCTATCAACTTCTCTATATAGGACTCAAATTTTCCAATGGTTTCCAGGCTTTCTTGGTGAAAACTGTTCATATTAAAAAATCATACATAATTTTTCCTGCTATTAAATTTCTATTAAGGGGTGTTTTTATAGATTAAAATGACCACAACTGTCTTTAACATTGTAAAATATAATATCAACTATGAATCTAATATTTGAATGAACTAAAAGATCTAAAACAATATTTTTATTATTGAATATGACAGATTCTTTAGACGTAAGAACTATTAATTACTTACACTTTCAAAGCTTTATAGTAGTCCACTAAATGCAGCAGTAATTCCACCCCTTTCTTTGTCTTTATATCATTTACTTTAATGAGGTACTAAAAAAAATTATTTAATCCGCAGTTAGTTGCCCAAAATTTCAAATTAAAAATTCTAAAATGTGTCTCTCTAGAATCCTTTGATGTAAATAAATTGGCAACTTAAAATTTCACTAAGTTTACCTCACAAAGTTGTAACTGAAAAACCTTTCTTTCCTTCAGCATGTCTTCAGCTATCTGTAAAAGTACATATCTTAATTACAGAGGGAAGCCCTGCTTTATTTAAAACTCTTGAAATTTCTTTGTAGTTTCATGATAGTATCTTGAAGAAGTTAGGAAAGGTTATGTGTAATCTATTACATGTGAGATGCAGGTGTTGTGCTAAGGGAAACTTGAGAAATGTTAGCTATGACTTTGCAATAAAACGCTTCATTTGCTTTAATGCAGAACCAGGTCTGGTCTTAAGTAGTTGGAAATGAAGGAAATTGGTTTCTTTTTCCCTTGGTAATGGCCTTCATTATGTAAAATCAATACCTAGTTCATCAGCACAATGCAAGTCAGCATTACTACGTAACATCATTCTAAATGTCAACACATAAAATATGTGCTAATAGGTCAAAAAAACCTCTTTTGGTTCCTGGTTTTCTAATTAAATGAGACATAATGTTATTCTGGACAAAATTTTCATATGATCTTCTAGGAAGAGCTGACACAGTGCTCCATCCCTGGTAAACCTAGATTTTACATCAGTCAGGCCATGTTGTATTCCAAGGTTAACAACAAGGCCAGTATGACTGACACATAAATACATACTTCTGAGCCATCCACCTCAGTCCTGGTCATTCCAGCATCCTTGGCTTGTTGTTTCTTTTCTTTTTCTATCTTAGCACTGTCAGAAATAATCAAAGGGACACATGTACTAAAACTCGATAATCCTCCTTCATTACAAGATGAATGGAGGGTCAAACAAATTCATGTCTTCTCAAAAATTCTCTTGTTTCTCCATTTTATTCTTTTATTTCTTTCAAACTTGTAATGGTTGATTAATAAACCTGCCCTTTTATGGTACACATCTTAAAATGTAAAAGTCATGGGAGTACACTTACAATTTGGTTTCATATTCCTTAGCAGCTTTATCAAAAGGTTTCTTCATGTCCCCCTTTACTCCCTTGAGATCCCCTTTGAGGAAAGCTTCCAGTGGGTACAGTAGCATACCATTTAACTTAGTTACCTGTACAACATATAAAAATGTTATACAACTTAGAATTACCTACAACATATAAAAATGTTATACATTGTATATCTTACAATAACCTCCTACAACATATAAAAATGTTATATAACTTACAATTACCTGTAACATATAAAAATGTTAATATCAACTGATATTGTATATGCTGTGTTCTTTAATGTAAACTTTTATTAAGTGCTTTTTAAATATTAGTTTTTGTATTATTGCCAAAGGATAAGTGTTTTGTTACTGTATTAATTAATGATTATTTTGTCATGTTTGTTGATGTTTTGCATGTGTAAGATGAATAAAAAAATTTCAACATGAATGAAAACTACCCTCTGAACTTCAGTATTTTATCTCAAAAGGAGCATAATAATTATCAATAATCAGTTATTAGCCACATCAACCATACATCATGATACACATTTAGTAGGAAAACTTCATCATCACATGAATTCAGGGAAAAAAAGCACCCAACCAGGGAAGATGGTGATTCAGCAAGTGTTAATTATTTTGGCATGCGATATTAGATAGCAAACATTACATAGAAAATTGTAAGATTTAAAAACAAATATGTTTTTTTTTCTTCAAAACAATACATCATAAGTGTTAATCATATGTATCTTTTCTGCTCAAATCAGAAAATTTCACATCTGTCATGATTATGACTGTATTTCACAGATCATTCTTTCCGATTGGTTGAAACAGTTTTACATATTAAACAAAGAATGGCAGTTATTAAGCAAAGATTCAATTAAGTTATACATTTCATTTCAGTTTTATTTTTGTGGAATGACAAAGTGTCTAAAATAATCAAGGTTTAAATCATCATTTTTCCAGATTTATTAAAAATGCCATTTATTCTTAACAAATGTTATATGTACTTTATTTTCTTTTATTTCATGCACTTTGGGTTAAACCATAATATTCATACCAAAATGAAAACTTAAAATTCAAAGTAAATGTAGTAAAATTATCACCATAATTGTAAGATTTACAAAGGTATTTTTTTCAGTGTCTGTAAAGATCTGTGATGTAATTTAGAAGATGTCAGATTTGTAAAGGTGTTTTCAGAGAGGCCCTAACTGGGGTTATATAAAGAGATCTCCAGAATGAGGCAGTTGGAGAACAAAAACACCAGAAGTGGGGATTAGTAATTGTAACCTATACATACTGACACAAAGTTGCCATTACCAAATAAGTAAAGAAACAGATCATAGTTATGTTCATTTAAAGGGTATCTCGAGATTTAAATGCTACATTGCAACAAAAATCCTGGGTAAGTTCAAAGGTCTATGAATTTCAGAACCTACCATGTCATTTAAGGAGGTTGACAGTTCTCTAGCTATCATTGAAAACTGCTTAAACCCTTCAACTGAAAAAGAAAGATAAATAGATAACTGAATCATGGAATTCAAATGGTACATGTATTTCTAACTTTCCAGTAATTAATTTTATTGAAGAAGAGAAGTAAATTTTTAGATAAACCCCTGTATTTCTTTCTGATAGCAAAAACCACTGTCAATGTAAGACCAGACCATGCAGACATGGTCTACAAACTTTAACAATAATCTCAATATGGATTTTTTTTTTTATAGAAATGAATTTATAAATTTAGAAGTTGGGCATTATCAAACTCAAATGACACATCTATATGGCAATACTGAATTGATTGCTCTGAGAGGTTCAACAAATAAGCACCATCCATCCAGGTCAGTTTGTAGCAAAACAAAAACAATTACCTCAGATTTTTCCTTTTTTTTCAAAAATGATTAAGAAAATGAGAAATATTTACAAACGAGTATATTCTTCATATTGATAGTTACTGTGTGGAAATTATGGTAACAAAATTTTGCAAACCAAATAGGGGACATGTAGCATATATCTAATAAGCAAGTATTTTATAAGTATGTAATGTGCACTGTATACAGTTGAACTTCGGTATCTCGAACGCGGATATCTTGAATAACATGGACATGTTGAAATCATTTTGAAGTCCCAACTGCTTATTCCTTAAGTATTTCACCCTGGATATCCCGAATCCTCAGATATCTCGAAGTATTTCTCGGTCCCTTCGAGTTCAAGATAACAAGATTTGACTATATAAAACAGCAACTCAGATAAATGAGAATGATAAAAAAAAATTCACCAAGAAAGAACCATTTGTATTTGAAAATAGAAACAAAATTCCAAATTTAAGGTATACCTCCACAAATCTGTTTCTGACAGGATTAGAATACACAGGTATGCTTGAGAATGGAAAGCTATAAGCCACTTAAATGTATACAACATGATTTGGTCATTTCAGAGCAATAAACAGTCAAACTTTCTTATCTCGAACTCGATGGGACCGAGAAAAAAGTTTGAGATATCGGAGGATTCGAAATATCAGGGGTAAATTACTTGAAGAATAAGTGGTTGGGACTTCCAAATCACTTTGACATATCCATGGTATTCGAGATATCAGTGTTCGAGATACGGAAGTTCACCTGTTCAATTTATGGAAGTTTACCTGTTCAATTTAATTCTTACCACGTTACATCTACCCTGTCTTTCTGTCGACAGTATTAACCTACCTCATCGTAGCTTGTTCTACCTTCCTTATCCAAATTTTCTCATACCTTCCAACTCAGTTAACACATGTATACCTACCTACTTCATTCTCCTACCTTCCCACTCAGTTAACACTTGTATACTTACCTACTTCATTCTCCTACCTTCCCACTCAGTTACCACTTGTTTACCTACCTACTTCATTCTCCTACCTTTCCACTCAGTTACCACTTGTATACCTACCCACTTCATTCTCCTACCTTCCTACTCAGTTAACACTTGTATACCTACCTACTTCATTCTTCTACCTTCCCACTCAGTTACCACTTGTATACCTACCTACTTCATTCTCGTACCTTCCAAATCAGTTAACACATGTATACCTATCTACTTCATTCTTCTACCTTCCCACTCAGTTAACACATGTATACCTACTGTATATACTCGGCTATAAGTCGGTTGTATTTTTTGAGGTTATTTTGGAGGGATTTACCATTGACCCGCTTATAAGTCAGTACAACTTTTTGCCAGAATCAGTTGACAATTTCAAATCAATGGTGTAATGTTTTAACTTGGTTTTGATCAATATTTTCAGAAATGACGCCGATACTTAATTTTAAATCATAAGAAAAATATATAATACACACTTAAAGATAAAAATAAAATTATTAAAATATGTAAATACTTGTGTTTATGTGTAATCTTAGAATACATAAATGATATAATATATCCAGACAATGTTTAGCGAAAATCATTGGAAATGTTTATAAAATACTACATTTCGCTCTCCAGAAAAATACTAATCTTTTTATGACTCGCCTATAAGTTGGACATAGAGTTTTGGACCAAATTTTAACTCCCAAAAAACCGACTTATAGGCGAGTATATACGGTATCTACTTCACTCAGTTAACACTTGTTTACCTACCTACTTCATTCTCCTACCTTCCCACTCAGTTACCACTTGTTTACCTACCTACTTCATTCTCCTACCTTCCCACTCAGTTACCACTTGTTTACCTACCTACTTCATTCTCCTACCTTCCCACTCAGTTAACACTTGTTTACCTACCTACTTCATTCTCCTACCTTCCCACTCAGTTAACACTTGTTTACCTACCTACTTCATTCTCCTGTTCCACATTACTGTTACTGACATTGTCTAGATTTTCTGCCATTGTCACATCACTTTCAACATGCCCTACATTATAAAAGATGTCAAATGTCATTCTGGTCATAAATGAAAGCAGAAATCTCTCTTTCCTCTCTCTCTCTGTTCACATTAAATTATCTCTATCTCTTTCTTTCTTAACCCTCATTAATTAGAGATGTTTTGATTTTCATTAAAACAAGCTTCAAAAATTGTAGGTGATAAACACCTTCATGAACAGTGTTCAGAGTATTTATTTAGTGCATACCCTTTCAAGAATTGCCTTTTCAGGGATTAATCTAGGTTTTGGGGGAAACTACGCTTTCTGGAGAAATTGGGAAAATCAGCCAGGGGTCTGGGGGCCACTCCAGACCCCTTGTGGGTGCAGGGCAAGCCCTGCTGGGGGACCCAATTAAATTTCAGCATTTTACTGACCATTTAGAGTGCATATAAATAGTAAAGTAAAACCATATTTCACATCTGATGAAAATTTTTACTTTCAATTTCCGGTTTTTATGAAGGAAAAAAAAAATTATTTGAGCCTTGATTTTATTATTGTGAGGGGAATTTTTTACTCATCAAAAGAGGAAAATGGGATATTCAGGGGAAATTTTCTCTTGGGGAAAAATACAGAATATTGGTAGTAAATATGCCCTAGATTAATCACTGCTTTTGGTTAATCAAAACAATTTCTTAAAATCATGCTGCTTAACCTGATAAACTGATAATAAAAAATCCCTAATGATCTTAATCTAAGTTTGCCAGAAATAAGCTAACATTTGACCTCAGTCAATCATCAGCACCTCCCCTTCCTTTTAATTAAAACTGGGTCAGATCAAACATGATTAAGGCCTTCATTAAAATAAAACACTAAGTCAAAGAGCTCTATAATATTATGCATTATTTATACCAGTCTCTTAATGGAAATGACAGCCACGTTGTTCCTTACAGGAAGTCAAACTCCACTCGCATGTTACATTTATCAATAATCATATTCTACATCAAGGAAAAGATGCCCTTGTACAAAGACATCATAAACAGTTTAGGGTTAGGCTGTAAAATGTGGTTATAGCGTTGTACGTTTCACTTCTGTATGTAGATTATAGATAAAACAGAAAGCCAAAGGGGGAAATGACAAAGTATTTCATACAAACATTCACGTAAATATCACTGTACAAGTCCTAAAGGAAATAAACTTTTCTCATGTTTTTCCTTTCTTCATGTTCTCCATATCCTCTCTGTCTCTCTAATACTTAATATCATCTGATATGAAAACACAACTATTTCAAGGAAAAATAATCATTTTTATAACATTTTCTGTTACTTTCTTATGAATTTTAAACTCTAGATTTTTCAAATATCTGATGTGTTATACACTGAAATTTAGTGTACATACACATCTGTTGTAAAGAGTTTACTGAGCACTGCATGCTTGCCCAGTAGCATCTTTTATGAGGAGTTGTGTAAGCAGACAAAAATGTTAGACACAAAGAATCTCATCGCATTATTTCCTATCTTTATTTTATTTTTTTTAGTATTACATATGAGGGCATGAAAATTGTCTTACTTTTGCCTGCGTTATATAGTGCCTTGACCGACTTCTTCATTTTTGTTAATCCACTGCGGTCTGCATCCAGTCTCTGAAATTAATAACATGATAAATACATAATTCATTTATCAAGGATAAGAATTAAGATAATTGACATTAAAAGCTAGTTACAAAGTAGTCCAGCATTGACATTATTCTATAACCAGAACTTGGGTGTAGAGAAAAATCTGAGTGTCTGCATGGACATACCCATTAACACACCCTTCTCAGTTAAAGGATTGAACAACTGTCCCATCCAGTAAAGGAATAAAATTGAAAAAAAAAAATGCTTTTTTGAAACACAGGAAACAGAAATAAATGTGCAATAGTTTATCATTTTTTTTCTTGATGTATTTAGTACAGGATGAAAGTCCCAGCAGCGAGTAAAATTAACATTTTTTCATAAATCGATACAAATTTGCAAGGAATACACATTAACATAATTATTTAAGCAGCAAAGTGCGTAGAATACAGTAACGTCCTTATTTTATCGTGAGTGATGTCACAAGAGAAATATTTTTAATGCACTTTCATTATCTTGTGATTCTAACTTGCTTTTTTACTAGAAGGAAAAACTTTGCAAAAATCACATGCTACATAACTGGCTTATATTCTATTTGATAATTCTGAAATTTCACAGGTCCATACTTATAGTCTAGACAAATAAACAGCAAATGGCAAACATTTCTTTGACCTAAAAAGATTTTAAAATGTGGATTTCAGGAAGTTTTTACAATGCAAATCTCTTCATTTTATTATAAATAATATTGCTTTGTTTAGGTTTTTCTAGAACACTACCCGAGGCAACCTATTTAAAAATGTTTTGTATAATCTAAAATTCTCTTCTTTTTGTGTGAAAAACAAAGGGATGAAGGGCTAACTTTATACTGAATTCAGTACATCCCTTTGTTAATCCCTTGTGGTTTAACAGGGAGAATCTCAGAATAAAAAAAAAATTTCTCATGTTATATCAGCTTGCATCCTTATAAGGCAAAGTGCAAAACTGATGCACATTACCGACTTTTCCGTCATCAAGTGCATGTTTTCTGACAAGGCTTAATGCATGAATTTTCTGTTATGTTAAAAAGGAAAACAATTTCTCTGTGCATAAAACATTGGGAATGAGTCACCTTTGTAACAAAGAGAGAAAAATAGAAAACTTCTGGAAACAGCAGGACAAATTTTTCTTTGTTTTTGAAAATTGAAATGCAATGGCAGCAAAGTACATCTCTATCTATAATCCTATTAACTTCTTTGTCCAGGTGTGCACTTTTGTTCTCATAGCTGAGAAAACTGGAAGGTTTTTAACATCAATCACTGTGATTTTGATAGAAATTAACCAAATGCCTTTTTCTGTTCAAAACAAAATGTTTTTCTATGTACAAATGTAGATTTCATAAATCATTTTCTTTTTTTTTTTTCAAAAACTATAATGCTAAATACAGTTGTACTCTACATCATCTACAATGAAACTTTATTTCTTTCGACTTAAAGTGAAACTTTCTGAATCAAAACCCTGTAGACATCTTTTAATTACAATACTCCTTTGTCAAATATACATGCATTGTATTTCATAAATTGCCAGTTCCCTTGTATTCCACCCTATTTACCAAGAATGTTTACTGGGTGAGTTGTCTAATTACAAAACTACATGTAACAAAAAAGTATTATTTTAATTTCAACATAATTATCTACACCTGCTTGAAAATTTGACAATTTCCTTATGAAATACTACACCATTCCAATCTAAAAGCACTACCCTGGTGGTACAATAGTAATTGACTAGCACTTGTACTTCTCTGCTGGATTATAATGTCATGATGATACAAAAGCTTGTATACTATCAAAACAATTTGTATGGGATTGAAATTGCCGTACCCCTCCCTACTGTAATACATAGTCAGATTATGTGTATTGATCAGCTTGACCATTGAGGTAACATCAATATTGGGATAAATACTTTCTCAGTAAAGTTAATCCATTTCTGCCATTCATACAAAAAGTCACCAAGAGTGGATTTGGGGGAAACTTAACTGATAATCACTTAATACTCATTGAATACAATGAGAAATAAAAACAAAAAATGCTACAAATACACTCGCAGTCTCATACTAAAATTGTTTAATACTGAATGCTATGATGAGTGTTTACATGAATGATAAATAGAGCTTCTGGCTTCAAACTCCCACTCCCCAAAAGAACAATCCTGAATGTGGACACCTTTTCCAGTCTTAAACATTACCTGAATCATCACCAGGTTTTGATTTAGGCAATATGAATTTATTTAAGATCTACAAAATTGTCCACATTCAGGATAAAAATGTTCAGTGGTGAGTGGGAGTTTGAAGCCAGAAGCACAGTTTATTATATAAAACCACATGTATGCATTATAATTATACACTGAACTACTGTATCTCAATTATACAGAACAAAAGAACTTAAGACTAAGACCAAAAACTTTAGCTAAATATATTTACAACCACTGAATATTTTCTCCTTATTTTCTAAAGAAAACCATTGCCGTTTATCACTTCATGAACAACACTAGGCATACCACCTGTACAGATTTCTTGATCAGTGACTGTTCCTTCAATGAAACGTACTACATGACGAACATATCAATATTACAATAATCAAATCTTTTTATGATTATTTATACAGATATAAATATAAACAATAAAATGTCTTTCTTTGGTTGTTAGTTTGGGAATTAACGTCGCAGCAATTGCAGAAAAAAATTACATAACCCGCTTACGCGGGTTATGTATTTTTTCTGCAACAGCTGCGACATTAATTCCCGTACTAACAACCAAAGAAAGCATTTTATTGTTTAAGTAAACTCTTACAAAATATTCAATTTTGTTAAAACTTGCTTGCTAAAAATATCTATTAAAACGTTAAACCCTTTTAAAAATATATCAATACTATTTTCAAATTAATGAAAAGAAGGAAATTATTCACAAAATTACATTTTTGTCTTAGTCGTAAGTTCATCTGTAAAACAGGGCACTGTATCTCAAACACTAATATCTCAACATTACTTTGGGATTTTTTTCTTTTATAAGGCATTAAAAAAATCTCTTAAGAACCCTCCCTAAACTGCACACTATAGACTTCTGATTCTATAGGATTTTTTTGCAATTAGAGTGATCTGCCCTTAGAACTAAATTCCAATAAATTTAAATTTACAGTATATTACTCAATTTGTAATCATTTCAAGTATTCTTAACATTTTAAAAGGCCAAGATAAATTGACTGAACACCTTATTTACATGTATTTTCTCCACAGAAGTACTAAGTAAACAACAGTGATTTCTTGTCTCCTGATACTTGGTTGTGTTTGAACATTTTTCCTGGGGGTAAATGCCACATACCATATACTGTATACAGGGAAATTTTCACCCCGTTTTACTCCCACTGCAAGATCTTAAGACAATGCCTGGGTGAGGAGAAAATTCGGATTACTGCACATTCATCCAATAGAATTTTTTCCACAGTAGTTTCTACCCACAATCCTTCATAAAATGCATATCGCTGCCAAACAATGCTCTCATGATAAATAACCAAAAATTGACAAATAAAAAAGAATCTAAACTTGCTTTAACGGAAATTACATATTACAGTGAAATCATCAATGTTCATAGGGGACCAATTCTAGGATTTCGTGGGTCACCCTAATCCATGAATTTACATCCCCACAAACAACTATTTTGTCAATATATTTATTAACTAAATCTTCTGTATATATACAAGTTTCCCACGAAATTACGTCCCCATGAACCAACAAAATTTTGCTTACCATTGAACATTGACCCCCACAAATTTAAATGAATTCCACAGTAGATTGTAGATTGAACATTCTTTTTTTTAAATAATTGCACTTTCTAGACTCTGTTAGTGTTATGGAAATGCAAGTAACCTACAAGGTCATGTGACTTCACAGTCTATACGTTCCAAATGTCTCCTACAGTTTGAAGAGACTGATCTAATTTAAAAATGAAAATATTAACACAAGTTCAGACTACCGAAATACTGATAGAGTTATATTTATAGAAAATGTGTACTTAATATCATGAAATGATTAGTGGACATCAAACCTTAAAAATTTGCGAGTGGACTGTTCATAAAGAGTAGGGATGGTATTACCAAGAATTTTGTATCATGATTTATCACGATTTTTCCCAAAAATATCACAATAATATCATGATATTTTCAACATAAATTTTTACTATGATTTTAAATGAATTTCCATCATTTTTCTAACAAATATAGTGTGAAAACATAAACTTCACTTTTTTTATTTTATTTAATATATATCAGTCTGTTGATAAAGCATGTTTGGATGCTAAGATGCTGTTGTTTTACTGTCTTACAACATTTTTTTTACAATTCCTGTAATTGTAATTCAAGAGTTTGAATAAAACAATTAATTATTCTCAGAATTTATAAAATTTTTCATACTAAATACCAATATTTTAGTCTCCGTATCACAATGATATACTGGTATACCAATAAAATCGCACATCTCTTCATAGATGTTTTTCAGCAATGTAAAAAAATAAGCAAGTAATTTATTGCCATTAGTGCTTCTTGTGAAATTATGAAATATTAAATTCCACACAAACATTTAGGAATCTACTGGTTAATGAAGACAATGCAAAGACTGTGTTATAGAGAACACAGTGAGCGGCGCTTTTACTGCAAGCTCTTAGGACAATGTGTGCGAATGGAGGAAATTTGGATATAATCCACACTTTTTCAAAGAAATTTTGATGGGACAGTGTGAAAATAAAATTCTACAATTCCCATGCCCATATAGCAAGTCAACATGGTGGCTTAAACAGAGCAACAACATTCATTGCAAAGTTATGTTTAGTGAGGATGCAAACGATAGTTTTAGTGTATGGAATTTGCATTAAATCCTTGTTTATACTTTTTTTCAAACAATATTTTCACCACTGAAATGGCTCAGGTATTTCAGATTTTGTTGAAAATATATAAGAATCCCCGACCCCTGGAAATCTGCAAAGTTTGGGAAAATTTCTTTTAGTCATTTATATTGTTTGGGAAAAAACTTATGAGACACAGTACACATGGTAAACGCAGGCTACAGGTGTTACTGAAAATTGTAACACCATCAGCAGCATGCTAAATGATATTTGAGAGATGTAGAAAATAAAACAAATCTTTATTCAGTATATGTACATAAATACATACACAAGGATAGCACATGAAAGCTCAAAAACTTATTTCCAATGGGGTCTTTTACTGAACGGATTTTGGCACGAGAGAGGTAATTTCTGTGGGAGGAAACCAGAGTATCCAGACCCATGTCCAAGTGGGAGACCACCTTACCCTCTCGCATACAACCACAGGGATCGAACTCAGGTTGCAGTGATAAGAAACGAGTGCACTAACCACAGTGCTATCCAGACACCTCTACTGCATTGCTAATTCATTATTATAAAAAGGAAACTTTGTTCACCATAACAGTTTCACTGTTGCACATATTATATTCAACATGGTTAAATTATTAAAGACTAAAAATGGACCACTTCCAACATGTCCGACAAATTTTGTGTTCAACACAATTCTTGAAAAGGGCTTTCTACAACAGCGTTCAGTTTGAACTATATGAGACAAAACAACTCTCAGGGTTGTCCCTAAGACCCGTGAGCCGGGGAATTTCCCCGCCTATAATGACATAATCCCCCTATTATTCTGGTATTATCCCTCAAGCTTTTTAGGGGTAGGAACCCCAGACCTCCTTCTACTTTTTTAACGTCCCCTGCTATTTCAATTCTTAGGGACAACCCTGCATTCTACAGATTTCAAAACTTATATTGGACAACCACTCTACAGACTTCACACTTATTCAATGGAATATAAGCTATATATGTATCTACAGGGAGACTGTCTTAGTGAGTTGATAATATGTTTGTTTGTGAAACATTTTTAAGAGTTCAGTTCACTTACTTATACTTGCATGTATTTCGCTGAAGAATAGTAGCTCAATAGTATAAAGAACATATACATCTGGTCAAGAAATACATTAGGGCCTATAAATTTGAATTTTCAGACACAGGTTTCATAATGGAAGTTATATGTTTACTGTAAACCACAAAGGGGGCGTTTTCTATTGTGAATAAATAAACATGTTCTTTACGATAAAAAAATATTGATATATTGCATGTTCCGTAAAATAATTTGACTGAAAACCAGCGCTTCAGTTTTTACAACAGATCCTAGTCCAAATATTTACAGTACAATCAAAACGGAATTATATCTTTACTCACTTCCTCAAGTGTTGACACCAGGTTCTTATAGTTAGGCATGTTTTTCGTGAATGAAGAGGTCGTCGGGGACTTGAAATCATCCCACGTATCCTTCACGAAGTCTGACAAGGGTATTTGCTCCGGCATCTTGCCTTCCTAATTTTCCTGCTCTTAAAATATTGTCATATCTATTTGAAACAGATAGCGGAAGGTTTCCCTCTTTTTACCACCAGTCGCCTTTTCAAAATGGCCTCTATTTTGTTTTTCGTAATTGATAAGCATCCCGAACCCGATTTATATATTAAAAAAAAATAGCAGAGATTGAATTTAGTAAAAGAAACCATCTTAAAAATATTATTGACATGATCATTTGTTTCAAAATTTCTATCATATCAATGCAAAAAGATAAGCTTAAACTTTGTTGGTAGGACCTTAGTTCCATATATAACCCCCCCCCCCCCCCCGCACACTTATGCACACACAAAAGAAAAAGAGAAAATGACAGCACACGTGGAACAAAACAAAAAAAAGAAAAGAAAAAGAAAAGCAATAAGGACCATGCAAACATATGTCATAAAAGTTGAGAAAACAGAGCCGTAGAAGAAGATCAATGATGCATGTATCAATCAGGATTATGGAGCAAATTTGACACAGTCTTGTTTGTCGAGTTTTGGAAAAAAAATAAATTCAAATACACGACTTTCTACAGATGCATATCATGTTAACTTATTAAACTCTATACCTTATACACCACAATACGATTACACTAACAATGCTGTGTAATAATAGCTCATGCGCGCATCATGCATACAAATAGTATATATTGCAAATACACTATGCATGCATGGATCATGCACACAGTATATTGCAAATAGAGAGAGAGAGAGCAGTCGTATCAATATCTGAAGTTTAACTGATTCTGATTCTTTATGTTTATTGTCCTTCCTGATATAATTTATTTTATCATACTTTATATACTTTATTGTATCAAATAAAATATACAACTCAAGTTGTATATTTTATTTCATAAAATAAAGTATATCAGTAATGGCATTAATCATGTCAATCAGTAATTATTTTATATAGATGAAACATGATTCTTTGATGTCAATATTAATTAAAGAATATTGTCACGGTGCGCAATTTTTTAGAAGTTCGCAAAATACGCTGCTGAAAATACTTTTCTCCTAAAAACTGCGACTGTTAAATCAGAGCTCACTTGAAACAAATATAGAATATAACGATTTTTTTGTCGTATGTCGCATAATTCCTGCTTTTATCTAGATTAAGAAGATTTTGAAGCTCTGTTTGATATTTATTCCACCAGTTCGTTAAAATGTATGGAGGGAGAAAGAAAGAAGCCCCGATTTAAAGCGTAATTATTAGTTACATGCGCGCAAAATTAATGTATAAAAAGAAGTTACATAAACAAGATAAAAGAAAAAAAGAAGCATATCAAGGAATAAAACTCATAATAATCAATTCTTTACATAATATACAAATACACAGATAAACAAATGATTAATTCACTTTTGATATTTGTCTGCATTTCTACACGAAAGAAATTTATTTTACGACGGACCGAATTTCATACACTCACACAGTCTAGTTCTATGATGTTTAACACGCGGGGATCTAATCTGAAGGAAATTTATTTAATTTGTTGATGACAGTTGGCGAACTATGTAGTTAATAATGTTTCATCCCAGAATTTCTTCGTCCTTTCCACAGGGATTAAATATTCCTTCGTAATCTGAGTGTTCTCTGCTAAAAAGAAACGTCGTAATTGAAAACATTAATATATAACTTAACTTAATTAAATATTATCTAAAGTTGCTGTGATATCATTTAATTTTGTAAGTATTTTTTTAAATTAATTATTGATTTATAGTCTTTTTTTTTCATTTTTACAAATGACATTCTATCACGTTATGAAAGATAACTCCATCATCTTTATGTACTCTATTGTGGCCAGCTAGCCCCTATCGTGCGGAATTTTTTTTTTCGGATTACTATCAATAACAAGCTTTTCATTCATTTTTTATTATTTATTTATTTATTTAGTTAGTTAGTTATGTATTTATTTATTTATTTATTATTTTTGGTTTACCCTTCTCCAGAAAATCAACGTCATCTTTTCCATGAATGCAATTTTGAGACGGAAAATTATAATTTTCAAATTCAGAACAAGGAATTTAACTAATTTTTTTCTTTACTTTTCTTTGCTATATAAATTAAAATTAGAATAATTCGCGTTCCCGCTCTATGTCATTGAAACAGCCACATCACACTCTCCGTGTTTGTAAATTCTGTCCCTTACATGCTAGATCAGTAAGTTCAACCTGCAGGAGTATGTCAATATGCAATATAACGATGCCTACATGCAAGGTAATAAGTGAAATTTACATAAAGTTACTAGTCTATGAGAGAATTTGATTTTTATATGAGTAGATTTAATCAGACAAGATGCAACATATTGATGTTGACATGCGACTCATTTAATTAAAAAACGCCCATATTAAAATCAGATTCTCTTTTAAAAAGTGTAACTTGCAGAGATATTTTTCACACTTTCTCGCATGTTGACATATTTTATCACATTTTGACATTTAAATTAATTTTGTATGTAGGAAGAAGAGATCTTCCACTAAAAGTAACAAGCTATATATATATGTACTGCGGATTATTCTGTTTTTGAAGTCGCACTACTTTCAGTCAATAGAGACAGCTAATAGGAGTTTCAAGGGCAAAGATAAACCGAAGAACATGTTAAATATATATATATATATATATATATATATATATATATATATATATATATATATATATATATATATATATATATATATATATATATATTTTGTAGTTTAACATGGAATTTATATCACTCGTGAGATGGACATTTTCTTATATTTGTACTCGTGCTTTGCACCAGCGTGAAAATATCAAAAATCTTGTCACACATGTATACATGTGTTATAAATTCCAAGCCCTACTATAGCATTCTCTCTCTCTCCAAAAACATTGATTTTTCACATGTCGAGCAGCTTCATGGCTCTTCTTAGATATAATTTTTTTTTTCATCGGAACAGCTTAATAAAATTAACGCCATCTGGATGAGACAAATTTATGGTACAATGTATTTCAATTAATATATGTGAACTATAACTATATGTGAACTATATATATATATATATATATATATATATATATATATATATATATATATATATATATATATATATATATATATATATATATATATATATATATATATATATATAATGTGAAGATAAATGAAGTGTTTGTACTTGGTCATTCTCAGGTGACCTTGTATATCTTGATATTTTTCCTCGGCACTGCGTATACACAGGCATATGTGGTTTTTGGATTGTGTGTAACGGAGTTTAATTACTTTGAAGATGTATTTTCTTTTACGTAGAAAATTCCAAAAAGTTCAGCGGAAAGGAAAATTTCACCACAACCCGGCCGCATAAAATTCTTCCCCAAAACAAAAGTGCTCAGATGTTTATTTCAACTTTGGAAAAATACTAAGTAATTTTTTAAATTGCTATGAGGGAAAGTACATTCTGTTATAAAAGAGTTTATTCAAACAACGGCTACTATTAAAGTCAGATTTTCTTGCGCGTGTGTGTGTGTGGGAGGGGGGGGGGGCTGGTTGTAAACATATCTAGAACTGAATTCCAATTTACAATAGCGCAACAAGGGTATTAACGCATATTGTACTTGTTAAATAATGAAATTTTCCTGAATAAGAATACGATTTTCTAGTACGTATCATGCATTATTTTTGTGTGACTTGAAAACAGTTCCCGGAATAATGAACTCAAATGGTCGTTTCATGTTGAAAATTAAAATGAACCAACTTTAAAAAGCTCCGTATGTCATTAGTGTTGTTTAACGGAAGCCATGCCCGAAGAAATGGGGGAGATATCCCCTATGATTTTGCAGATGCACACAATAGACATCCAAAAATCCGATGCAAATTCCCGATTATACCCTGCCTCATAAAGAAGAGGCCCATGGGCCAAAAGGCTCATCTGAGTCACTTTAGCCCAGAAGATTTTTTCCCCTCTCTAATTACATAAATATTTTGACTCCGTTTTGTGGACCAAAATCAGACCTAAAGGAGTTAATAAATGATTTTGAAAGTCAAATTAACACAACATTGGGATGCTTCAATATCAATACGATCAACAAATGGCCATGCTGTTTTGGAGACTTTTTCCTGTACACATGCAATATGCAACATTTGGATCTCTGATTTCGGCTTAACTCTAACCTGAGGGCTCATAAATTTAAAAGACTACTGTACAAGTCTTGTTTTGCTACTTAATACGATTTAGTGTGATGAAATATGAAGATAACGAACAGTATTCAATTTCGAAAGTCCAATGAAGCAATAAAATTTGGAGCAGAGAAAACACGGACCTCAAAATTTAGAGGTGGAATCAGGTGCCATGGAGGAGTGAGCATCCCCTGTCGACCGGCCACACCCGCCGTGCGCTCCTTGTCATGATCGGAAAACAAAACGGAAAAATCCGTAGACAGTTCAGTGTATATAAATAATGGCCTAACAATTAGTATGAAAAACGTCAGTCAGCATTTGACTCAATGATAGGTTGTATGTGCTGACAAGGTCATTGTATCGACCATAAAACTTGCGAAATGATGACTTCAAACGAGGCTGTTGATATCCTTGTTTCATTAACTTGTTTTTCAATAGCTTGTATTGCTACATAAGTAAGGGAAATTGACGATTGAAAAGTTGAAGTCATCACATTTATCATGAAGCTTTCTTGTTAGGTTACCATTAACGTCTTTTTCTAGTAAAATATCTAAATATGAAACAGATGTGTCAGACTCTGTAGTATCTTTTATTTCAAGCTCACTGGAATATATCGAGTCGACATAAGAATGGAAGTAACTATTGTTAACTGATAATACGTCTTTGATATATCGAAATGTCGAGTTGAAGGCCACAGCAAGTGTTTTCTTCTTCTCATGTAGAAGTTTTTGAATAAATTCTGCATCATGTGAATACAAAAATAGGTCTGCTAATAAGGAGGCGCAATTGGTACCCATGGGAATTCCAACAGATTGTTGGAAGACTTGATCTTTAAAAACTACATAGATATTTTCAATCAGAAACGCAAGCATCTTTTTAATATCAACTTCAGAGTACTTGTGTGTACAATCAAAATGCTTTTTAACAAAATGCAAATGACCAATGACAAGGTAAGTATATTTACGAGTTCCATTTTTATTGAAAAAGCAGCTGTCTATGATGTCAAAAAGTCTGGACTTCAATTTATCGTGGGGAATGGTAGTATAAAGTGTTGAAAAGTCGTACGTTTTGATGTTACTGATTTTAGTAAAATTTTATGATTTCAAATTTTCTAAAAGTTCCTTGGAATTTTTAAGTATCCACATCTGATTTACACCTGTTCTCGAATATACTGTTGTACAGTACTCCTAAAGTTTCTCCTTCATTACCGTAAATATTTTAGTGAGTAGTAGAGAAAGAGGCTTGGTAGAACAATTACTGGAACCCGCTATGTACCGGTATGTGATCTTGCAACTTTTTTTATTTTATCCTATAGTGCTCCCTTGATCCCGTCCACCCCCAAGGTTCATAATTTGAAAAAAAAAATTGAATCTACACTATGAAATGAAGCTTTCACATGTTTCATCTTTTTGGCCCAGTTGTTCTTGAAAAGATTTTTAAAAGATGCCATCAAATTTTCTTTCACTTATAATTCTTATTTATCTCCCACTTGAAAGAGTGCCTGGCCCTTGAATAAACCTGAAGTCACTTAACCCAAAGATGTTCTGTGCCAAGTTTGCTTGAAATTGGCTTAGTGGTTCTGCAAAGAAGGTTTTGTTTGTTGTTTAACGTCCCTCTCGAGAATTTTTCACTCATATGGAGACGCCACCACTTGCCGGTGGAAAGCTACAAATTTTGACCTATGCTCCGCACTTAGGGCCATTGAGCAGTGAGGGATCTTTTGATCTTTTTCGTGCCAGCACCTACTGCGACACGGGACCTCTGTTTATACAGTCTCATCCGAAGGAAGATAAAATTAAAAAAAAAAAGGTTACGATCTACAACAACGACAGAAAAGTTTACTTGAGCCTTCGGTTCAGGTGAGCTAATGAAAACGTTTATGACCTTTTTAAAATCTTTTTGTTTTTATTTATTTATTTATTATAATTATTGCTGCTGTTGTTGTTGCTGTTGTTATTTTGGCTTGACAACGTATATCTGTTCGGTAAACCTTCAACTGAAACAGTCTGCATGATGTCTATAGTACTAGTTCTTTGTCGAATTTATGTTGTTTGTTGGTGGGTGTTAGTGTTAGGTTAACGTGTTAACGCTTGCTTTGCTCATAGTTAATTGTGGGTGGAGTTTATGCTTATACAACTTAGTATTTGTTGACGGAGTCCATATTTGCCACGGTCCGTTTTGATATTGATATAGGTCAAAGCTCGCCAAGTTCTTTCTTCTTTGTGGATTTGGGTCCTCTGTTGTTCGTGGACGGACATCCACGCTTGTGACGTTCTTTATTTGTTTCAATTTTGAATTTACTGGGTGGGAGTAAATACAAAATTTAGAATACAGTATAACATGTAAATTATTTCAAATTTTAGAACATGATAGTTGATTATGAGTGGTAGTCCATTCTTGTTAGGTTCTGTGTTATCTATATGGATGAAGGTCCATCCTTGTTATCTTCCATGTTGCTCTTAGAAATAAATATATATATATATATATATATATATATATATATATATATATATATATATATATATATATATATATATATATATATATATATATATATATATATATATATATATATATTTTTTTTTTTAAAAGGAATTTAAGGTCCACGCTTGAAAGGTTCTTTGTTGTTTGTGGATTGAGGTCCACGATTGTAACAGGCATGTAGGGGATGGGGTGCCCTTTTTCCAAACGTAACCTTTTACTGTTGAAATTGTTTATTGAAAGGCTGCCCCCCCCCCCCAACTTTTTCTTGCACCTTACTTTTTCTTGCAGATATTCAAATCAGGGTAATATGGTAATGTATGAATAGTTTGGTTGTGAGAGAAATTGGAATTTTTGCTTGTCATATTTTTTTCAGGTAAATTGTCTTTTTCTTCTGGCTAACCCCCCCCCCCCTTTTCCAAAACGATATACTACGTGTCTGTTAGGTTCTTTGTTGTTTGTGGATAGAGGTCCATGTTTATTAGATTCTTTGTTGTTTGTGGATAGAGGTCCATGTTTGTTAGGCTCTTTGTTGTTTGTGGGTAGAGGTCCATGTTTGTTTAGTTCTTTGTTGTTTGTGGATAGAGGTCCATGTTTGTGAGGTGCTTTGTTGTTTGTGGATAGAGGTCCATGTTTGTTTTGTTCTTTGTTGTTTGTGGATAGAGGTCCATGTTTCTTAGGTGCTTTGTTGTTTGTGGATAGAGGTCCATGTTTGTTTTGTTCTTTGTGGATAGAGGTCCATGTTTGTTTTGTTCTTTGTGGATAGAGGTCCATGTTTGTTTTGTTCTTTGTGGATAGAGGTCCATGTTTGTTAAGTTTTTTGTTGTGTAAGGAAGGAGGTCTACACTTATGAAGATTTTTGTTGTTTATAGATGGAGAACAAGTTTGTAAAGTCAAATTCTGCACTTTGTTTATGGATGGGTGTCCACGCATGTTGGTTCCTATGTTGCTTATGGATGGATATTCCCGCCTGTTGGGTCCTATGTCGTTTACGGATGGATGTCCACGTCTTGGATCCTATATGTTGTTTATGGGTGGAAGCCTACGCTTGTTGATGTTTTACTATGGAGGTCCCTGTTGTTTATGGTTATTTGCGGATGGAGATACAGCTTGTTATAAGTTAAATTCGGTAATACGTGTCGTTTATGGATGGAGGTCGTTATATGTTAGGTTCTTTATTGTTTGGGGTTGGAGGTCTATGTTGTAAAATGAAAGGCTGACCACATTTATCGGGTTACATTTATATTGCTGTGTGCCAAAGGAAAACATCACTGAGGGGGCGCAACCGTAAATTATGCATTGGTTTAACCAGGGACCTATATACTATATAGGTCCCTGTTTTAACTTGTATTATATTGAAGATTGGCAAAAATATACCCCCCCCCCCCACGGATCTAAGAACAGTAATTGCATTTATAGTAACAATATCATATAGCAATATCGTGTGTCTTGCTTGGTCATCAAAAAAGATTTTATTTTATTTTATTTTCCATTTTTATTTTACTACATTGTCAATGTGGGTTGTTTCTGATTGAGGGATGTGTTGTTTATGTTGTGAAACAAGCACCATATATTTTGCTGTTACATATTTTAGATTGAAAGTTTAATTTTGATTACATAAAAAATTAAATTCTTAACATTTTATGCTTAGACAGGTGATGTTTTCTCTACCTGTATTAGATTAAAAAAATGACTTAGTTTTCACTGACATTTAGATAATCTAGGTAGATTTTAAAAAAGTCATTTATACTTAATCTTTATTTTCTTAGGAGCAATGACTTATTGGCATTTTTTTAAACGCTTAACAACAAAATCATCCTCACAGGTACAATTGTTCATCAATATGCACTTAAAGCGAATCCATTTGTTTTTGTTTATCTGCAAAATACTATAGTCTTTTAGATTACAAATGCAATATCAGGCCAGAGTTAGCAGAATGTTTGATAATACACCGAGAGCACGTTATGTACTTAGGGGAAAAAAATAAACGGAAATACTCATATATCTTTTGTTTGTTTTTATTTACATGTATATAAATTAGAAAACAAACATCTGTGGATTACATGGGCTCTGATACGTAGCTAGGTGTTTTGAACGAAAAGACAAGCATGGGAACTTTGTAGTAGTGTTAAACCCAGGTAGCACAAAACATTTTCAAAACATTTTATTGCAGTTATAAAAAGGTTTTTTCAAAACATTTCAGAGTAAACATTTTTAAAATGTTTTAGAAACAATTTTATTCCCATTGTAACATTTAAAAAACATTTTAAAAATGTTTTCAAAAAGGTTAAAGTAAAATCTTCACGGAACATTTCTAGAAAATGTTTTTGAAACGTTTTAAAAATGGTTCCAAAGGTATGTCTTGTTTGCATATATAAAACAGTTTCATATTACGTTATAAAAATGTTTTTAAAACATGAAATAAAACATTCCTCTTCTATATATATATGAAACATAGTAGTGTTACGTTTCTAAAACATTTCGAAGGAACATTGTCAGAATGTTTTTAAAACATTCTTAATATTGCTTATAACTTGATATTTAAATGTTTCACTGTTGGTCGTGAAAATGTTTTTAAAACATTGAACAAAACGTTTTCTTCTCCGACAACTAAAACATTTTATTTATAATTTATGCAACATTCTATAGAAACATTTTCAAAATGTTGTTAGAACATTTATATCATTGGTAATATTAATGTATATGTTTATTTTCAAATTATGTTGTAAAAATGTTTTTAGAACATTGACTATAACGTTTATCCTTTTAAGGACTAAAACATTTTATTTCGCATTGATGTAATATTTTGTAATGTAATTTTCAAAATGTTTCAAAAATATTCATGACTAACCCAATTTTCTGAAAAAAAAAATATAGAGAATATCCAAAGAAGATTGAGATTAAATGAAGAATTGCTTTTAAAAAATATTCCGAAAACATTATCCCAGGCCTGTATTTTTCTTTCTTTTTTCAAAAATTCTTATTGAGTTGACAGACATGTAATCAATACAAAATTCACCGAATAAACTAAAGATACTTTAATTTAACAAAAAAACAAAAAAAACAAAACAAAACAAAAACAAAAACAAAATAATAAGCAAACTGATTACAATAATTAACACAATCTGATTTTTGACGATCTCCTCTGTTTGCATCATATTACTTAAACGCCAATGCAGCAGATTAGGAGTGGCCTCGCTGGTCAGTAACCTTGTTATGCAATTCTCCTGCTGGGCAGCGCGTTAGAATGTTTAGTGGTTTGCAGCTTATCTAGGACAAAATTTGAATTCTGGTAAACAGGCTGTGCGCGTTTTCTTGTTGCTGATTTTCAAACAAGATTTTTGCATCATATAAGACAAAAGAATTAGCGCTGGATTATTAAAACCTGCTTTGTGAGTATAATTTCATCAGAAATTTCAAAAGATTATTTTTAAAAGTGACTTTTCTGTTACCAGTACATCATTGTATTTTTTTATGCATATGTGTAGCAATAACAAAGCTTTTATGTATATGAATTGAATACTTTAGGCAACAATAAATATTCCTCCTTGTCTTATGTTGATCATAACTCAAAATATCTTTTTATTGAAACATGTAATCATATTGCAGTTAGAAGACAGTTCCATCAACAGACTTGAATTTCATTCAAATTGTCACATTTGGAAGAACCGCCTCTAGCTGATAAAGACAATTTTTTGTACGTAAATATCATTGCTCTTCAATAATATTTTTGTGTTTTAGTTATGAACATTCAACAATTCTAATTCTTTTCATTAATGCAAATGGGAAAATTTCATGTGATTTATGATTTTCAAAAATGTTCTTGTATATTTTCATTATTTAAAGATCTGATGTAGACGGGTGACTAAACACTATTGTCTCTATGTTTACAGGTTCTGCTTTACAGAAAAGAACTTCTTGTTTAATTCTTTCTGGGGACTGACTTCTTGAACTTTATCAATATGTGCGATTACATTTATAAGACAGATCTGCCGCTCTGTGGATCCTACTCATGCAGATACATGCTTTTTGCGGGATCGTAATCAATAACAGTGATCTAGGCCTGTTTATTCTTTTTAGTGGGAAGGATTTATATATGTGATTCTGTTGTTTTTAAATTCAGTGAATGGATTTTTTTCCCTTTAAAAATACCTATTGTGTTAAAACAGAATACAGTAACTCAGAACTTGTACCGGAAATGGAACTAAAATATGTTTTTCATATTAAATAAGGATTTGTATTAAAGTTTGTAAAATGTGAATTCATTCAGTTGTGATTCTTTGAGAGTTATGATTAAGATGAAATGTATGAAAAGCGCTTTTAAAATCATACAAAATGATGTTGATATCATTTAATGAAGTGACATTTCAGGAAAGAGATGTCATTCGACATTTGGGTAAAATGTTTTGAAAACTTTTTAAAAACCATACAAAATCACGTGAATAAAACATTTTCAAAAATGTTTTAGTAACATTTAAGGAAAATGTTCTGATAACATTTGCTGAAACATTTTGTTAAAATGTTTTAAAAACGTTTAAAAAACCATACAAAATCACGTGATTAAAACATTTTTTAAAAATGTTTTCGTAACATTTTAATGAAATGTTCTGATAACATTTGCTGAAACATTGTGCTAAAATGTTTTTAAAACGTTTAAAAAACCATACAAAATCACGTGATTAAAACATTTTTAAAAATGTTTTTGTAACATTTTGAAAATGTTTTTAAAACATTTTAAAAATGTTTTTGTGCTAGCTGGGAAGAAATTAGGTCATCGGTAATGCATATAGGCCCTTTAAATCGATCTACATGTATACATATGCAACTGACCATGCATTCGTTACGGTTCACGGCCTCGGTGACGAATTTTCCTGTAAAAGAACCAACAAGAACCGACTGTTTACTCACAACTATTGCGTCATGTATTACCTGAGTTTCATCATCGATAGATAGTTGCATCATTCTTTTTTAAATATTTGTTAACTTTATTTTTGGCCTGTTATAAAATAGTTTGTAATGGTTATCTGCATATTTTCTGCTTTATAAATACGTTAATTAAATATATAGCACTATATGAATTTAAATGAAAAGAAATCAGTATTTTTAAAAGTAATTTAAACCTTCGAGTTGGGCAAGTGTAACCAACATCATGCGCACACTAACTATATGTTACATCCATAATTACTATCACCACATCCGAACATTAATTGTTACCTATATAATATGGTTAATATTCAGTTATCCTTAATATTACTTCTCAAATTTTACCTTTTTTCTAACAAAATGTCTCAGTAATCTTCTGAAGAAATAAAACTAATTTTAGATTAACTACATGTTCGACACCGAAAATGTTGAATTACCAAAAAAGGCAGTGGAATATATTTTCAATATAAACAGCATTTATTATATTTTAGAACTAAATAACCTTAAGATAAAACAAGGTATAATTATGACACAGGGATAGTAGATTTGCAGCTGCCAATGTTTAAAAAAAAAAGATGAGGTGTTTACTGATTAGGGGTAGACAGTATTTTAGGTGGTATGGATGTGGTTCTGGATCTGCTTCATATATATATAATAAATAGTCGTCGAAATCTGTAAATCTGTATATAGTATGAAAGTTTACTAACAAAAATCAAAATCAAAATTATTTCTATGAAAATTCCTCTCACTTAACCCAGATGTAATAGAGTACATGTATGTTTTTGTCTGGATGGATGTGATTACATACAAACACACAGGTAAAATCAAAATATCAATGAAAACTGCATGAAAAATGTGAGAATAAGGATTTTTTCGATAAGATTTTTTATTTAAGGAGTGCTGCTCTAATTATCAACAAATCGAAGATATGTGAATTTATGTGAATCAGTTTATTTTGGTTTAGTTTCATCTAATTTCCCATTTCTTGTGAGCCTGAAATTACAGGGCGAGCTAAGTACTGTGATCAGAAAGAGTCTCGTGTTTGTCCGTCTTTGTATGTTGTTTTTGTTTACATTTCAATTTTTTCCTCCAGAAGCGTCGATATTAACCAAAGTTCTCACAAATCGTTTTGAAAATTTAACTCTGCTTTAATTATTAATCAAATGAAGAAATGACCAAGTCCTCTTCCTAAAGATAGATAATGAACAAGTACATGTAGTTGGAAAGCCCCAGCAGCAACTTCAAAAATTACGGCCAAGGTCAAAGTTTGGTATTTTTTGTCAAATGTGGGCCAGACTCCAAGGTAAAAAATGTTGGTACCTACAGAGAGGTCGTGTCATTTATAAGGAATACGCATGTGAAATATGAGTAATGCTTTAGTTTAGGCCGTGGATATCGGCCCAGTCGTGCATTTTCTCCTTTCCTGTTACAGGCTTGGTGCCGTTGACCATCCCTGGACTTGCAGCTAGGTGAAAGTCCTACCAAGGGCAATTAAGAACTTGGATTTTGTTTTCGAGGGTGAATACAATTTAAGAAGGTTTGGGTCGTGCATATCGGCCTTGGAAGCCCAGTAGGTAGGGCACCTGACTAATGATACAGGGGTCCCGGGTTTGATTCCCGGTCCACCCATGCATTTTCTCCTTTCCTGTTACATATGAATGTCCTTGAACCAACCATTCAAAAGTTATATAAAGTTTTGCGGACAAACTGTTAACAGACAGCTATAGACAAACATTCGGACGGGACAACTATATATGCCTCCGAATATTCGATTACGGGGCATAAAAAAACAAGCGATATTTTAGTTTACTCATAATAATTAGTTAAGTAGTTAAAAGATGCCACAAGATATATATTCTTCCAGCTTGCTTGCATATCAATTTAAGAACCTAATACCGATATTCTGCACATTGAAAATGTTAAACCTCACGCTTGTGTGGCCTTACCCTAAGCCTCAGGGATTATGACTATAGTCTTGAAAAATACTGAAAATATTATACACAGGGATGCATGGTTGTCATCTAATATTTTAAATATTACGACTTTCCGGCTTTCAATAATACATTAATTATATACTTCATGGCTTTGCATACCCCCCCCCCCCCCAAAAAAAAAAAAAAAACAAACTTATTTGTGAATGATATTAAGAATTATTTTCAAAATATATTTATATAATCAGTATTGATAAGACCATTTTCTCCATGTATAGTGTCACGCCACATTATAGCCATGTCAGCTAGATTGCTTCATGTCCTCACCAAGGGACACTGATCTGGCACATGGCGTGATTTGCAAATATATTGCATCATACTTCGTCATACTGTACGTGGTTTTGAACATGTATGGAGCGTACATTAAACTATTGTCAGAAGAATTAAAGTAAATGTATGTGAAAATGATAGATGCTTAAATTAATATCTCTTCAGTCTCATCAGTCATATATTGAGAGTGAAATGCTTTTTTTCAGGGTCGTATTAACATACGTACATGTATATATGACCTAGCTCCTTCTATCAATTTGATATATATCTTCCTTTAATTAAAATGCAGAGAATAAACATAAAATAAATAAATAAATAAATAAATAAATAAATAAATAAATAAATAAATAAATAAATAAATAAATAAATAAATAAAAATTCTAAAATTGAGGGAGAAAAGTCTGTGCAATACATGTACTTTAATTATGAAATTATATTATAGAAACATAATTAGGATTATTTGTTGTTATGTATGTAAGAAATAGAAACTCAAAATACATACAAGGTATATACTAACATAATCCTTTGTTTACTAATACTACGCTGTTTTATTTTCGTTTCCTTTGTTCTTGAATGACTGACGTGTAAAAACGTCATGGATTTCTACGATACCGGCTTCCCATATATGGAGTTCTTCTCAGGATTCCCCCTAAGATATTTAAAGAATATCAAGTCTTTTAACCAATAGCATTTGTACAACTTTCATTTCTAGGACTAATTTTAGAAATCCCGAGACACCCTTTCTAAAATTAGATCTGGAAGAATTTCATTGTGTAGCGGGCAGTTTGTAGTAAAGAAAATAGTTCTAATATATTTTAAAATAATTTTAAAATACGAGCTACGATTAGTTCTTAGCAGATGGATAATTTATTGAATTTTGTAGAAATAAAATTTGATTTGATTAATGAGAAACTTTATTCAATAGTTTTAAAATAAAGCGCAGAATTCATCTGCGTATGAATATCAAATTACCTTCCTTCAGATTAGCCTACTTTTCATACACGTTGCCAACAGCACAATGGATAAATCTAGACGCAGTATGTCTGAGAGCCTCTAAACGGGAGGGGGGAAAGTGTGCCCTTCCCAAGTGAAAGAAAATAGTGTTTGGTGTTTCAGAAGCAAGAAAGAACGGTGTGAAGAAGTTATTACCTAATTAACAGCGGATTAAAGAAGAAAAACGCAGTTTCCCTGTATATCGACCGGCCAGTATTTATTGTACGCAATTTCATCATACAGTGAAACTGTGATTAAGAAGTTATTGCACACCTTAAGTTAGAAGTTGGGTAAGGGCACAAAAATAGATTTCCTCGCAAAAGAAGAACAGTTTTATAGTACTGTATTCCATAGTGGACCATTTTATTTGAGTCTGTGATAAAAGAACTCTTGCACGAGATTTCATTGTTCACATTGAACGTTGTGTAACTGTGATACAAACTCATTGTGATAAATATTCAAATATTTATTAATTCATTTTTAGTAGATCTATTGTGTTTGGAAAGAATATCCCAAAATAGGTAACCCAACAGAAATTCTTGATAAAACAGGATTAAAGAAGCCTGTGTGGACGGTTTGGATTTTTGAAAGCTCTACAGGAAAGGAAGGGGTCCACCTTCTTTATGAGTATTACGCGGGTAAGGCCCAGGCTGCAAATCTCAAAGCATGGGCACCAAAAGAAAGAAGACTTATTTGACAATCAAAAACCAAACCTAAACTTAGCACTCAGTCCAGATGTGCAGCTTCCACCACCAGATTTTCCAAAGAAGCCTGATGCACAAAAGGCATCAAAAATTGGCAGATACATACTTCTTGACCAACAAGAGGGAGAAACATACAAGGCCATAAACTGGCAGACCTATGAAGAATACATATGCAAGGTACTTACTGCAAATATTTCTATTGCAATCAATATGTTATTGCAATCAATATGTTATAATTAAAGTTGATGTTTATGTTAAAAATTTGTTTGCAAAATTGAAATGTCTGTGAATAATTTTGCATAATTCTTTGTTCTGTTTCATTTTCACTTTTGAATTAAGAGAAAAAAAATATGTAGGCTTGTTCAAGTGAGTCATAGTTTGGTTACCTGATAGCGGATGACAGTTGGTGTGCATTTAAATAGTGAACCCACACTTGAATACATTACAGAAAATAATAAAAATTGTATATCATTTTGATGAAAGGCAGGGACTGTTATTGATATGACTTTTGGGGGCATAAAGTAACATATAATTTACAACACCACCATTAGTCATGTTTAAATAATATTTGGGTCAGGTGGAGACTAAGCAGTCATGTTGCATCAACAGGAAATCAGCTACTCAGTGTTTAGAGCATTGTATCATTCTTAATCATGTTGCATCTATTTGAATCGCCATTCCGTGTGTTATATTTAGCAGCAATGAGCTTTTCGCTTATCAGCTGTATCATGCAACAACATAGTACAATATTGGGAGCTACATTGATCAGAAGTGTATTGGGGAAGAAGAAATGAGATCAAGCAGATATTATATTATATATATATATAGTGATTATTTGTAGCAATCATAGATTTTCTTTTTATGTTTTCAGGTATTTCCCGTAAATACCTACAGAGACAATCTTGCTCCATATTGGCAAGTGGATGACCATGAGAACATCAGCTCCATCTCTGAAATCATTCTTGGGGAGACCAAAGCTTACGTCATTTTTGAGCGACATTATGGAGACTTGCATTCATACGTGAGACAGAAGAAGAAATTACGAGAAGAGGAAGCTTCACAGCTGATGCAGCAGATTGTTGCTGCTGTGTTGCATTGTCATGAAAATGGGGTGGTTCTTCGGGATCTCAAGCTGCGTAAATTTGTCTTCAAAAACCAGGAAAGGTATAAAATATTTTGTATCTTTTGCAATTCTAATAGACAAGTATTATACAGATAGGCGCTAAAAGTTACATTCAGAACCATTTTATTGGTAATTTAAAAAAAAAAACAGGAAAGGAAAACCCAAAACATTTTTATATGAATTGTTAAATGTCAATAAGGATTTTGGAATTGCTAAACTTCCTAAATGGGGAATCTTCAGATAGCATAAATGAATTGAAGGAAGTCAGGAAACATTTAAAGACGGCATATATTAGAATTTAATTTTGTATGAGAGATTATTTCCTGTGGTTTTTACTTTTCCTAATTCATGGTAACTATATATGTTAGCAAATTATGCTCTTGGTAGAATCATGCAGTATTTTCACTATTCAATGACCTGTGCCTCTTCAGTACACAGTGTAGGTGAATGTAGGTCAGCACAATGTAAATGTATTGCTCCACCAAGCATAGCAAGTCAAATCAGCTCCGCCCAATAATTTAATGTCTGCCGTAAAAAGCAGACGCCCTTGTTAAATACCTATCAAGTGTTTAGCCATAGGCATAGAAGTTTGAAGCATTGAATTAACTTCAGTTGGTCATTGAAAGAAAAACAATACGCCTTTAACAAAAACAAAACAAAAACTGAAATTTCAATTGGATTTTTGGTATAAGTTGTTCAAACAGATAAAGCCTCATGCTGAGATTTTTTTTGTAATTTAAATAGGTTGTTCTAATCGATTTGCAAACAAGCTACTAGAATACATTTCTTGAGGCGTTTTTTACTGGTTGCACCCAGAAAGTAAGGGGGAAATGAATATATCTGATTAGGCGTGCCTGAATTGTAGCTTGTTGGAAATGTTATCGACAGTCAGTTTGTTAATGTGTTATCTTATTATAGAAAGGGTGTGGTGAATTTTTACATGGTTTGTGTTGTTTAAAGCGTAGTTTGCTGGTGAAGGTTATGGTAGTGAATTCCTTTAATTGTTTTAAGTCATGAAGGAAATACGAAGGTGCCAGGGTTCTGCTGTCATTGAATAAGACAGAGTAGATCACTGTTTTGGTTAATTATCATACAATGAATACACCTTTTTTGCTGATGGTAAATTATTCTGTCAGAAGATTTCATTAAGTAGAGAGTATGTATCTGCAAAAGCATGATGTTTTTGTCACATATTGATAAAGGAAATGAAAAAGGCCTGTCAATGGATCGATCCTTGCACTACTTGAGCCCCAGGCTAGTCTATTTATAGACCTTGGTGTGTTGGGATTGTGGTTTATGGTCATGTACAGGATTCACATTTATTGTTTTTAATAACATAAAAGTATGGGAGTGAGGTTGGATTGATGTAGAATGGATTTCACAGTTTTATTTCGATCTTTGCTTTGTAGCACATTGTACCTGCCCTAGATAAATCCAGCCATTGATAAAATGGAAGAACTGACGTCATTTGGCTTCATGTCTCTTTGATTAATTTTTTTCTCTTTCCATACTCTGTATGGAGAATGACGCATGCATGTTGAACTTAAAGGTTACCATTGTAGGTCGTCTGTCGGCAGATTGTATAACGCCCTATCCATATAAGTTTAAATACCTTTCAGTGCGCTGCCCCAATAAACAACCTGAATTATGAAAATGCTTGAAATTCTCAATGATGTAGGACTCCTTAAATAGAACATTGAAGTGCACAAATAATGAATTGCTGGAATGCTAGCATGTAATCTGCTGATGATTCTTCCTCACTGGATATAATCTCAAAGTTTCTATATATAGTAACTTTTCCTATCCCATACACAGCTTATCTAAGCTGCAACAGATATTACATAAAACTTGGAACAGATTCAATATTTTATTCATTATTTGTTCATTTATCTTTTTAGGACAGAGCTTCGTCTGGATGGTTTGGAGGACGCCTATGTTCTCAATGATGACAATGATGATCGACTAACTGACAAACACGGCTGTCCAGCTTATGTCAGCCCTGAAATTCTGAACCCAAACGAGACTTATTCTGGACGCTCTGCAGATGTCTGGAGCCTCGGTGTCATGCTGTATACCATGATGGTGGGAAGATACCCATTTCATGACTGCGACCCAAGTGCACTGTTTGGGAAAATCCGCCGTGGGCAGTTCTCTGTTCCTCCTGTTCTGTCTCCTAAAGCTCGGTGCTTAATCAAGAATCTGCTGAGGAGGGATCCGCAGGAGCGGCTCTCTGCAGATCAAATTCTTAAACACCCCTGGTTCACAGATTCCTCCATGTCAGGCGGCTTTGTGACCATCATAGACCACAAAAATGTGGATCAGATGGTTCCCAGTATGCTTGTTCATGAGGCAGAAGATGATTTCTTTATTTAATTTCCTTTTAACAGACTTGATAAAATAACTGAGAAATCAGCTAACATTCAAAGCGGGTAGAGCACATGAATGCAATATTGAACATTTTATTTGATGTATTAATGGTATTTTCTGGAAGGACTTATAAAGGAACTATTGCAGCGTATAACATGTTGAAACAAAATATCAGTTTGGTTATGGGAATGAAAATTTGTAAAAATTCAACAGAATGCTTTAGACATGTGAACTAGTTGCAAATTGACACAGTTTAAATTAAGAAGAGATATGTGCCAAGTTCATGTCATGCGCAAATGAGAAGTTATAATTGTGTTGTGAATGATATCACCTTACATAATCACCATAGAATGACATTGCGTATGGAGTCGCAATTGTAAGATCTCCTTTAACTACATAGGCCAGTTTCTGTGTGGAATGAATGTTTGATTGTGACTTAATTGGTTACAAAACGGTGCAAATGTGGTGTTGCACAAATATATATGTTAAGTGTTGTGTTGCTAACTGTGAAAAAGGGGGCCTTGTGTATGTTGAAATACTACATTCCACAGGCAATAAGTACATAGTAATGTAGATGAGTGTGTTAGTGATTTAATTTATTTGTATTTGGTTAAGAAAGAAGATGCAATATATATGTAGTACCGGACTGCTATATGTCGTTTAATTCTGCAGGATCTGGCATTTTTGCTCCCTCCATTTAATTTGATTAAACTGTAAAGTGGGTTTAATCATTGTGTGGGAGGAAATTTTAGATCCTTTGGAAAGACGACGGTGGTCAAAAATGTATGAACAAAATGTTAGAGTGTTATGAGTTTTTCCATTGTATTAAGGCTTTGTTTTCTATCAGATTTTTGTCTTTGGTAATCTGTTGATGTTCACATATAAATAAAATGTTAAGAATGCTCAAGGTGTCCAGATTTTTTTGTTCCGGGTCCGATCATGACGGACTATCCCGTATGACAAAAGGTGAGCTTACGCAACCCCGGAATGTCTGATCACGGTTTACAACATACCAATAATTTGTCCGGCGTAGAACAGCCAGTATTTACATTTGTGTGTGGTCATTAACGTTTTTCGTATTTCCTATAGGAAATCGATGTAAACATTCTACTCGTAAACATGTTTATCCATGGAGCGTGTTTACTACTGAATCTCATTGAATACGACATATAACGAAGACATTTGCTGCGAACTCCTAATAGGATTTAGATATATATGATTGCCGAGCTTTACAGCGGATTGCCGTCACACCTGTACGCATGGAGATCGTAAAATAAACTACGCAGTGGTCCTAATTGGTCACGCAGGTCATGATATAGCACTTGCTAAAATCAGTTGCGAAATAGAATTTCATCGTGTCATTAAGAACACGTCAAGTCCAGTGCTGAGCTTCAAGGGTTCATGTACTAGTACATTACATTTGTCAAACGTTTTCCATATACTGTATAAAACTATCCTAATACATCCATGGAATATTTCATGAGAATTGCGAAATTAACATGTACGTGCAAAGTAAGAAGTCTGAAAAGAAAAAAAGTATGTAAAGAATAATGTATGTATAGAATAATTTCGAGACTGACGTCAGCATCTTATAATGTCATGATAAAATTTGCTGGCTAATGAAAACAGGCACTAAATATAGCTCTGCAGATATCAGCTGCACTAAATGATGACACTACAAACATGTTCACCTATCTCTTGTAATATTGACATCAAAATATGATGATTCTCGTGCACTTGCACGTACTGTAGAGGTAGGCATTTTCGAAGGGATAAATTTTAGTTGATTGATGATCTAAAAAGTTGGGACGTAATTTCGCTTTTTATCAGCTTTACCCAAAATATGACAATAAGTAAAGATTTCCTGGGGAATTTAGATGTTGATAATAAATATATTACTGCGAAATAAATGAATGAGGGATAAGTCGACTATAATTTGAATAATGTACTAAATGGAAGAATTGCTCTTCATTATATGTTGTATTCTGTCTGTTATCTTATCTGTAATTATATAATTATGTTATATGTTTATGCCCATTGGGCCCTGATTTGGTAATAAATCCTATTCTATTCTATTCTATTCATAATGTATGTTACTGTATTGTTGTCGGAAGAAAACATGCTATTCTAAAAAAAAAAGTATCTGTCAAATGAAATCTTATCTGGAGTAAAATAGGATTTAAAATGATAATTGTAAGTAAAAAGAATCTGATATGAACCTAGATCCCTTGTATCTGAGGCTAACCGTTAAAAGGTGAAAAAAAAACAACAACAACAACAAACTATACATTTAATTTCTTTCAATTCAATACTTTCCCCTTGTTGATCGATTATATTCTTATTACTTGATATTTACCTGTGTTTATTAATTTACGTGATAAGTTCATCAAAAACATTTCAAATCATTTGTATTCCAACATCACAACACGACTAAATGCGCAATAGATTTTGTGTTTGACGTGTAAGGTTGTTGACTCCAATTTTGAAGTTTGCTACATGTAGAGTTGGGGTGACTGACCCTGAATGTTTGGAATTAACAATAAAACGGAATAGACAGAGGGATTCACGACTGAATTGCATGTCTTCATAACCTTAAGATTAATACTGTTATGCAATCTCTGATAACAAAAAATTTTGCAGTTGAGGGGGAAAAAAATTCTAAGAAAACGTGTCAAAGATGATGTGCAAGTTACATGCTTCATAAATAATAAAAAAAAAATAAATAAATATAAGTAAATAATTTTTTTAACAAATCAGAAAAATAAAGGAACCAAATAAAAAAAATAAATAAATAACTGCGTGCACTAGTAAGTTTATACTTATACGCAAAACGTTATACGATGGATCGCAACACGATATAGGCCCAACTTTTGAAAGATAGACATACATCCTAGGAATGGAAAGACATTATTACCTTGAGAACCCTTTGCTTATACAGACTTCAAACTTGGTACATTGGTTCCCCTAAAGGAGTAGATGATCCCTATTGTTTTTGAGGTCACAAGATCAAGGGTCATTAATCAAACATATAGACACGAGACATAGGAAGATATTGTTAGCTTAGTATCTTGAGAACTATTTCCTTTTCAGACATCACATTTGGTACACTGATAACCTCTAAAAAGTAAATTACCCCTGATATTGAGGTCTAATAGAGATCAAACTTAATATTATGTTTTCCTCTGACTAGTAGATAACCAATTCATTCACTATCATTATACAGACATTCTAAATTTAAAGTTGTTTCCTTTTTATTATTGCCACACGGAGACATACTGGTATATGTGCATTTCTTGTTTCTATAAATACTGATTATTTTAGGAGAGATGTGTGCCCAGTCCTCTCCGTTCTGGTGATTGACTATGTCACGATTGTGACAAATATGACACAATTTATAAGTGGCTGATTCTGGTTTAAAAAAATCTAACAAGGAAGTAGCCTCATTTATTGACACAATAGGCAGTTTGTCAGTTTTTCGTAACGAAAAAATCGATGCAGTTATCAGAAATCCGCCTTGTTTTGAGCAAATGATCGTTAAATAACACTTTAAGAAAAGGATTCGAAGTAAGAGGCACTTTATTTTTTAAAATCAAGATGTAAACAAATTAAGAAGTATCCATCTTAATTGTCGTGTATCAAAAATCCCCAAACTTGTATTAAACATACATACTAGAACAATACACTTCGAGTAATAAGATACGATGGGTTAGGCGGGGGAGGATGGTACCCCTCTCCTGACCTTATAAAACCAGCAAGAAAATTAATAAACAAAGATTTAATGGTTAAAAATTACTAAGATACAGCTTCAATTACACTTATTCAGTGGTGAAACTAACCATATTCTTGGACGTCCAGGAGAGAGAGAGAGAAAGAGAGAGAGAGAGGTAAAATTTGAAAAGAATTGTTTCTAACTCAAATTGTTCTTTAAACCAAGGCTGGTAGGCGCGTAGCCAGAATAGAAATGATGTGTACGCAGAGAACGGCAGGGGGTTGGGTGGGGGTGGGGGGGTCTTGAGCCCCCCCCCCTCCAGTGTTTAAGGGCTCTAGCTGGTCAGGCACGTAATACAGTTTTTGCCAGCCAGGAAAAAATTACAACTTTAAAAATTTTGACTAGGAAGGAGGAAAAAGGAAGATTGTCAAAATGCGAAGTCCTATTTCTTGTGTGTGTTTGTTGAGGGGGAAGGGGGTGTCCAAACCTAATTTTTATTAATACATTACCAAATTACCATGATTTAACAATGGTGCAACAAACAGTGGGGGCCCACCCTTTCAATGTACATTTTCAATAGTAAAAGGTTAGGTTTTGGGAAAAAGAAGGGGGAGGCTCCCCTGATACTAGGTGCCTGCTGGTGAGGGCCCAGAAGCTCCGGAATTTTACCAAATATTTCATTCATTTGCGTGAAATATAAAAATTACGCCAATTAGCTTTTGTTTAGGAATTAAAGACATAGTAATATTTTTTGTTTTAACGAAAATTAATATTCCATGGAAACTGATTGTACATATAACTGAGGCTAAAAATTTAACCGATATATTAATTGGTATCATATAATCATTCCTAACGTTTAAAAACACGTATACAAAATTTTAATTATGAACAAAAAATATCGTATTGTAAATCATACTAGTCAGTAGATGATAGCATTCAACGATGTGGCTGAAATTTAATTTTTCAAAGATCTTTTAAACAATATCAATGTATGATAGAACAATGACAAAATAATGAATGATTTATATGGTTTTGGCGGTTATTTAATAAAAGATTTCAAATTTTATCATACAGCCATGATAATTTAAAATTTAAATCGACACAGTATGACACAGAATAATTTGAAACACAATTATTTGTTGGATGGTACTGAGATTTTTTTCTCCGAATAATTCTCTCTTTTTTCTTTTCTTTTTTTTCTGAAAATGATGTGTACGCACTTGCGTATTTGCGTATAGGCAGCTACGCGCCTGGCTGGGATTGAGTTCAGCTACAATATATCACGTACTTCGTATTGAACCTGTCTAGACCTATAGAATAAGAACCTGATAAATGAAGGAAGTTAGTCTGAGGAAAATCAACAACCCTTATTTTAAGAATTCATTGCCCCCACTTAGAACAGATTACAGGTATTAATTTCACTTCCATCTTCACTCTGGCAACACAAAGTCAACTAACTATATCACTAATATTAAATCAAGACGTTTTGGATTCGTCATTATTTTCTGTGTAATAATAGACTGTTGCAGTAGAGGGATTGTATTCTACAAATGTGATTCAGTGTTTATACCCCGGTATGAAGTATCACCCTAACTGACAAGCACGATTGTTAAACGTATGAGGTTAGAATCATGTCTGAAATATCTTAACTAATAAGCTTATTTTTAAAAGAATAAATGATGATATTACATATCGACTGGTTAAAGTTTATTTTTAGGAATATAATTAAGACATCCATCTTTTTCAATCATCAATAGACTGTAGAATACATGTATTACGGATACTGTGCGCAGATCATCTTGAAAATATCAAAATAAGTAAATAAAATAAACAGAAGTAATGGAAATATTTCCAAGCTCGAGTCAACAACAATAAATGAATTAACGAAAACCTCCATAACAAAACGAATTGTATTTATCTGTGAAATTATAAACTCTTATATAGAGAAACATTTCCCTTAAAATAAGAAATCTCAAAATGAATCCTCAAATGCGTTATAAGCTTTATATATAAGAGATTACTCTTACTTCCCACTCAAGTTTTTGCTGAATTATTTGATAAAATCTCGAAAATTGCTTGTAAGATAAAAATGGAACTTCTTTTGCAGCATTAAATATTGCATTATTCATTCAGATTGATGGATGTGTCTTTTCTGTTTTCAATGTAAAGCTCCAATTTTAGATTAGAAATTAGTATAACACATTTGGGTGAAACTACAGGCCCAAATGAAAGTTGGAAATAATGTCACTCGTTTGAAATACTAGTTCGAGAAATCCCATGATTTAGGATAATTTTTGTCTTTTTCATGAACTGAATCTCTTAATATGTAAGCCGTTTTTCACTGATTTCGCAAGTGGATTGGCAGAGATATACTATATTATTTCAAACGAGTTTTTATAAATTTTCTATGTTTAAATCAATTCCCTGTTTTTATCTGTAGCAATTTTTCTGTGTTTGTTTAAAAGTTTGCAATATTGTAGAAATAGAGTAGTACATACTTTTCATGCGCTGAGGGGGTCGGGGGGTCCGGACCCCCTCTGCAGAGTTACTAAAAGTTTATTTTTTGACTGGGATGAACCCCCCCCCCCCCCCTGGAAAAAATTCCTGGATCTGCGCCTGCTTTTCATTTTTCACAAAATTAAATATCAGTTTCTCATTTTCTAACTACTTTTCGGCCGCATTTTACACCCAACCTCATACCCAAAGGAGGCAGACTGATGTGACTTCGGGGAGATCAGTAGAGAAGGCAATGAAAGATAACATCTGGACCCGGGATCAGGTCCAGAGGTGGGCACAGGACAGACCAACATGGAAGTTTCTGGTGACGGCCTTATCTGCTGTCCTGCACGTAGAGGATACTTTTCAGATGCTTTAAAGTTTGAATGCAAAATATTGTTGATTTGAAACATAATTTTACTAAGAATAAGTTTACTTTGATATATACTTTTGATTTCTTTTTTGCTTAATTCCAGTATACTTAAGGTTCATAAACCCTCTGCGCACTCGTATAAAATGTTGCTTTAACTTTTATGATTTTCCGAAAGAAACGTATTTTACAAGTAAAATACAAACACTTATACCATAGCTTGCGGGGCAAAATTAAACAAAAAAGACATGTCAACATGACAAATCTGTGAAGGAATGACAGACATTTATGTCATTAAGAGTTATCTCTCTTAGTAGAGTATCAGTGAACCTTAATATTTCATAATTAATATATATATATATATATATATATATATATATATATATATATATATATATATATATATATATATATATATATATATATATATATATATATATATATATATATAACTGTTAAATTTAGATGCTTATAAATCAGAGTTTCATGTTATAAGAAAGATAACTCGAATTATAATAGACTTCATTTATGCGGGAGCCGCTACAGGAATCGCACAGTCTGCCTCCCTCGGTATGTATGTCCGAATGTACTATAGTAAATCAATAAATATCTTCATTGTAACACGTTAACTCAAACAGTTTTCAATGTAACATTTTCAGTTTTTGTACAGAATACGCTTTTGGGTTATATCGTTTTTCTGTTTGTATAAAATGTGTTTTGATACATGTAGTTTTCAAATTTTGTACTACAGAAGTACTTTACTATAAGAGGATTAAATATATATAATTTGGAGTCATATTACTTTTTCTGTCTGTCTAGCTGTGTATATGTCTGAATGTCTATCAGTCGTAACTCGATTACTCAACCAGTATTTCCCACATTGACAACTATTTCAAATTTCTACAGAAGGCCAAAAGAGGAAGTCATCTGTTAAAGTCTGTAAACACAATAACTCTGACAATAGTTTTCCACGAAAATATCCTGCTTTTCAGATGGTACTGCTATTCAAGGATTATGTTTTCTGCTTTTTCCGCGACTTTGATTAACATGTACCTCTTTCGTTAGCCTTTGCGTTAAGCTTTTCTAACGCTACATTACTAAGCCATTATTTAAAACTGACTTTTCTACGAATGTGTAACATCATGCGCGGATCCAGGAATTTTTTCCGGGGGGGGGGGGGTTCCACCCCAGTAAAAAAAATTTCTTGACAAGCAAAAAAAAAAAAGGGGGGGGGGGGTCCGCGCATATACATCACAAACGAGTTTATAATCATATTAAACTACTTTCTATATAACATTATGATGAAGTACAGGAAAATGGAGCTTAATATCAGCAACCGTTTGATGCCAAGCACTACCCGTGGCCATTGAAAAATTGTAGAAGGAGATAACATATAACTTTAAAAAACCAATCGCAGAAGAGCTGTGCGAAGTAAGTCGCGAAAAATTAGACAGGGGGCTGAAATAAAAGTAAGACAGTCGGATCACGTGCCTCGGAGGAGTGAGCATACCCTGTCGACCGGTCACACCCGCTATGAGCCTTACCGGTATGTATTGATCAGGTAGACGGAATAATAAGTAGTCAAATTTAGTATAAAAACAAAGGCCTAACATTTGTTATGAACTGTGTTAGTTAAAATACAATCCAATTATAGGTTGCATTTGCAAACAAGGTCGACCATAAAATTTACGAAATGCTGACTTTAAACGAAATTGTTGAAATCCATGTAACATCAACTTATTTATCAGTAACCTGTCTCGGTTTAAAAAATGATTGTATTGAATGAGAGAATGCTCCTGAGTATCGAAAAAGTTGGGAGATAAACACTATATGCAGGTGATAGTGGAATATTACTAAAATAAGGAAAGTTGACGATGGAAAAGCTGAAGTCATCTCGTTTGTCATACAGGTCAGTTCTAAGTTGGCTATAGCAAGTAAAACATCCATATATGAATGGGGCAGACTCTATGGTGCCTTTTATTTCGAATTCACTGGGATATGTCGAGTCTACATATGAATGGAAGTTACTATTGTTAATTAAAAAGCGTCTTCGATATGTCTGAATGTCGAGTAATAAGGCCATAGCAAGTGTTTTTTCCTTCTCATGTAGAAATTTTTGAATAAATTTTGCTTCATGGGAATATTAAAAAATACGGCTAATAAAGGATCACAGTTAGTGCCAGTTAGAATTCCAATAAATTGTTTGAAGAAGAACTGGTCTCCTGAGACTACTATATAGAATTTGTCAACGAGTAACTCCATCAACATCAGAGTACATTTACTGAAGTGTAAAATTTGAGTGATTTAAAAAAAAAAAATTTTAGATGACCAGTCACAAGGAATGAAAATTTCCGAGTTCCTTTTTAGGTCACCTGAGTCACTCAGGTGACCTATTGCTATCTCTTTTCGTCCGTCGTCGTGCGTCGTCCGTCGTTCGTTGTCCGTCGTTCGTCGGTCGTAAACTTTTGAACATTTTCAGCTTCTTCTCTGGAACCAGCAGACCAATTTCAACCAATTTTGGCATATAGCATCTATGGGTAAAGGGGAACAAAAATTGTGAAATTCGTGGCCCCTGCCCCCCTGGGGCCTGAGGGGTGGGGCCAAAACCATCAAAATTAATGCAATCTTTAAAAATCTTCTTCTTTACTCCTGGACATCAAGCAGTCAAACTGTTAGCATGATTGTAATAAGCATTGAGCCCTCTACAAAAATTGTGAAATTCATGGCCCCAGGGTCAGGGGTTCTGGTGCTAGGGCGGGACTATATAGATCATATAATGAAAGTGCATTATTTCTTTGAAAATCTTCTTCTCTACTCCTGGGTATTATTGAAACAAATTGAATACATAGTTATGATAAGCAAGAGTGACTCTACCAAAATTGTGAAATTCATGGCCCCAGGGTCAGGGGTTCTGGTGCTAGGGCAGGGCTATATAGATCATATAGTGAAAGTGCATTATTTCTTTGAAATTCTTCTTCTCTACTCCTGGGTATTATTGAAACAAATTGAATACATAGTTATGATAAGCAAGAGTGACTCTACCAAAATTGTGAAATTCATGACCCTAGGGTCCGGGGTTCTGGTGCTAGGGCGGGGCTATATAGATCATATAGTGAAAGTGCATTATTTCTTTGAAAATCTTCTTCTCTACTCCTTCTACTCCCGGGTATTATTGAAACAAATTGAATACATAGTTATGATAAGCAAGGGTGACTCTACCAAAATTGTGAAATTCATGGCCCCAGGGTCAGGGGTTCTGGTGCTAGGGTGGGGCTATATAGATCATATAGTGAAAGTGCATTATTTCTTTGAAAATCTTCTTCTCTACTCCTTGGTATTATTTAAACAAATTGAATACATAGTTATGATAAGCAAGAGTGACTCTACCAAAATTGTGAAATTCATAGCCCCAGGGTCAGGGGTTCTGATGCTAGGGCGGGGCTATATAGATCATATAGTGAAAGTGTATTATTTCTTTGAAAATCTTCTTTTCTACTCCTGGGTATTATTTAAACAAATTAAATACATAGTTATGATAAGCAAGAGTGACTCTACCAAAATTATGAAATTCATGGCCCCAGGGTCAGGGGTTCTGGTGCTAGGGCGGGGCTATATAGATCATATAGTGAAAGTGCATTATTTCTTTGAAAATCTTCTTCTCTTCTCCTGGGTATTATTTAAACAAATACATGGTTATGATAAGCAATGATGCCTCTTCCAAAATTGTGAATTTCATGGCCCCTGGATCAGAGGTTCTGATATTAGGGTGGGGCTCTATTTATTATATAGTGAAAATACATTAATGCTTTAAAAATCTTCTCTGCACCTGGGCATTTCAGAGGCAAAAAGAGTAAAAGTTTTAATCAGAATTAAAGAGTAGAATTAAAACATAGTTCTTCTAAAAGACAGTTTGTAAAGATGAGCTTTGCAAACAAAGATGATTCGGTTACAAGTCTTGTCTGCTGGAACCATAACATACTGTTCATATATCTTTCTAATTCTTTTATCACTTCCAATTTATTGAAAACAGAAGGATATATGATTCATATACATCCTCCAACCGTCAGGGGTCTTATGTCAACTCGTTGCTGTTGGACCCCTGACAAATTTCTTTCGATAACTTCGGGCTTGCTTTTCTCATTGAGAAGCACCAATCAAATTGAAATAGACAGTTATATAAACAGAAAGGAATCAGTTGACATTTAAAATGCACGCGTTACGCATTATTTATCACCGAAAGACCTAATGTGATTGGTTGAGAGATAAGAAAAACAATCAAGATTTGTATTTTTCCCGAACGGCGCCACTGCAGTCAGCCCGAAAGATATCAAATTAAATTTGTCAGAAGTCCAACGGCAAGGAGAACCCCTCACATTGTGAGGATGGGTTTACATATTGCTTTTTAACTTTCAGAAAGGATTCCTTAATATATGTTCAAAAGACTTAATCCAGTCTGACGAAGTGTTCAAATTTTCCCCTTCATATTTTGCCCATCATTTTATCATCCTGGGCATGGACCAGAGGAGAGACACTTGCATCCATGGTTAGGCCCAGAAGAGAGACACTGGCATTCCAGCTAAGGAACAGAGGAAAGACACTTGCATTCCTGATAAGGATCAGAGGAGAAACATCTGCATCCATGGTGTAGACCAGAAGATAGACTCTTCCATCATTGTTAGGGTCAAGAGGACCAGGGAACAGACACTTGCATCCCTGGTAAGGAACAGAAAAGAGACCATTGAATTTCGGTTAAGGACCAAAGGAGAAGCACTTGCTTCCATTTTAAAGACCAGACGAGAGAACTTGCATCCTTAGCACGGATCAGAGGAGAGGTAGTTGCATCCCTGATAAAGACCAGAGTAGAGACCTTTCCTTCCATGGTAAGGACCAAAGAAGAGACTTTCGCATCCATGATATAGGCCAGAGGAGAGACACTGGCATCCATGCATGATATGAACCACAGGAGAGACAATGGCATGCAGGGAACGGATAAGAGGAAAGACCCTTCCATTCTGGGTAAGAACCAGAGGAGAGAATCTTACATCCATGCTAAGGACCATAGGAGAGACTCTTGCATCTCGGGTATCGAACAGAGGGCGAATCTTGCAGCCGTGGTAAGAACCAGATGAAAGACGCTTGGATTTCTGGTATGGACAAAAGGAGAGATACATTTGCATCCTTGGAAAGGACCAATTCAGAGACACTTGCTTTCCTGTGAAGGACCAGACTAAAATACTTGCATCCTCGGTAAAGACTAGATAAGAAACACCTGTATCCCTGAGACTCTTGTATCCCTGGAAAGGACCAGAGGAGGGGCACTTTCTACCCGGGTAATGACTAGAGGAGAGACACTTGCATCTCGAGTAAGGACCAGAGGAGAGAGAGTTGCATACCAGGTAAGGACCAGATAAAAAACACTAGAATACCGGTATTCGGTAAAGACCAGATAAGAGACACATGTATCCCTTGTAAAGACCAAGGAAAGCCTCTAATATGCTGATTAAAAATCAGAGGAGAAATCCTGGCATCCTGGATAAGAACCAAAGGTAAGACACCTGCATCTACGGTGAGGCCCAGGGAAGAGTCACTTGCATCTATGGTAAGGACCATGCAGAGGAGAGACCCTTGCATCTCTGGAAAGGACCAGAGGAAGGACAATTGCATCCCTTATAAGGATAGAGGAGAGACACTTGCATCGCGGGTAAGAACCAGAGATGAGGTAGTTGCATACCGGGTAAGGACCAGAGGAAAACACTTAAATATTCGGTAAAGACCAGATGAGAGACACATGTATCCCTCGTAAAGACCATGGAGAGCCCCTTATATGTTGATAAATAATCAGAGGAGAAATCCTGGCATCCTGGGTAAGAACCAAAGGAAAGACCCGTGCATCTCAGGTGAGGCGCAGGGAAGAGACACTTGCATCTATGGTAAGGACTAGAGGAGAGACTACTGCATCCTGGGTAAGGATCAGAGGAATGGCACTTGCATCCATTGTAAGATCCAGAGGAGAGACCCTTGCATCCCTGCTAAGTACCAAAGTAGATGCACTTGCATCCCTGATAAGTACCAGAGGAGAGACCTTTGCATACCGGAAAAGGACTGGATGATTGATTGTTAAATAGTTTGTTGTTTAACGTTCCTTGCAAGATAATTTCACCCATATGAATCGTCACAACTTTAAAGACCACGTGCAGAGCGCATCGCGAAGGAAAAGTTACTACCTATATTTTTTTAATCGACTTAGATTTGTCGCGGCAGGGGCTTGAACCTATGACCTTCCGATCATGGAGCGAACCCTCTACTGACTGAGCTACCTTGACGGTGGAAAGACATTTGCATTTTTGGCAAGGACCAGAGGAGAGACACGTGCATTCCTGGTAAGGCCAAATAAAAAAATATGTGTGGTTCCGGTTACCCGACCGTCCCTGTTTTATACCCCCGACCCTAAACTTTTTTTTGGCAATTTTCATATTTTTTCCGGAATTTTCCCCAATTTCCATCAATGGCTCCGGTTTAAGTTTTAGTTTCAGCAATGACGGCCCCCTTGCACAACATAGTGCAAGTGTTTATTAGTGTTAAATCCAAAGCAAGCTAGCATGTAGGTGTCCCCTACCAATATTGACTAGTATATTATCACACCACATCTAAATGTCATTTGCAAAGTAGTGATAAGTATTATTTAGAAAAATTAAGAAAATCATTTTGTTTTAAAAAAAAAAATCCCTACCTACCTACTTAATTTCTTTTAAGGTGTAACCGGAACCACACATATTTTTTTGTTTGGCCTAAGGACCAGAGGAGAATCTTGCTTCCATGGTAAGGACCGGCAGAGAGACCCTTGCATTCTGGATAAGGACCAGAGAATTTGACATAATTAAGAAATAATTATTTGTGATATTTTTCACTGAGAGTCAAGGTTACTAAATGATAAAAGTTTTTTCTTGTGCAAAGCTGATTTTAGTTACCGGTTTTTGAGCACACTGCATTAATTTATTTCTTTCATTTTCGTTTATCGCCGATTCTCAGTATAGTCTCAATAAGCTTTAAACTATGTACGGTGTTTTAAGGAATATAACATTTCAAAGAATTTTTATTTTCATCATTCTTATGGTCATATGAACCATTGTTTGTTGCTGATTAAATTGCAACATTTGCTTGTTGTAACTTTAAGAACAATTGTCTTAGAAGAATATCACATTTTATAGCAGAAAATTATATATTTCCGTTACTGTCGTTGCGTAGTTTTTATTTTGAACTGTGAAGAAGCTTGAAATCATTACAGACGTATTTCTACATTTGAGCTATATTTTATGAACAGTACACCCTTCACAGATATGCGTGACACAAATTTGTAAAAATTTTAAAATAATTATAGAATTTTGATGTCGCGGCATAATAAATTACTTTTCTAGCTGAAATGAAATTGTAGCTTTGCTGAAATGACGCGATATGATTAAGTTAAACATTTTTAACATCAAGAACAGTAATGCTGTTGCATGTATATGTAATGGTACAAAAGACACTGTTTATCTGTATTTATCAAATATTGCTCCCTTTAAATTATAAAAATCCAGAGGTTATAGATTTCAATGATATTTATTCACAATTACGTTAGAGAGCAACACTGTTTTCTATGGTTCAAATTGACCTACACTCAAGCAGTAAATATGCCTTTAATTAACAGTGAAAATTTAAACAACAACATTAAAAGATATGATGAAGCTCATAAAAATATTTACGATACCGATATTTATATTACCTTGATTTAAATTCAAATAAGAATTAAATTCTAAAGTTGAACAGATTTGCGGGTGAAATACATTGTTTCCTTACACTGGGTATTTGCTTTTCTCTGGAACAAAAGTGCACAAATACAAATGGAAGTGAAAGTTGAAAACAATTTTTACTTAATTGTTTTTTTTCAATTGTATGGTTTAAAAATTGAATTTACATATTATTCATAAATAGAATTGTGATTAAAAAACTAATATTTTGCTGTTTGTTTGATCTGAAAGTGTATCGTCAACTTAAAAATAGTTATACACTTAAGTTTTAATTAAAACACTGTATACCGTGCTAAACATTTGTAATATTAGAAAGCAAATTTTAAAACTTCATTATGCCAAGAAATTTTTTATACATATAAAGAACTTTAAACAATTTTATTTGAATCGTTATATAACAAAGTATTTGTTAATGAAGTTTCATATATTTTAGAAAGAATTGGCAAAATACCATGATTGTGTCATTCAACGCCTCTAAATGTTAATCATATATCAATTAAATGACTGTTTTAATAACCCAGAATCGAGAAATAAAAAAAATTAACTTCTTGAATAGGTATTGACTTTATACTTATTTACGTTACCATAATGAATACTTTTTGTTTAAGACTTTTTTTTTTTTCAAAATTCTCGATTAGGCATTGAATGGCACAATCAAGAGCAAAACTATGGAAAGAGACAAGCTCCAGACAGCTCAGTATCACTCACATCTCCATATCATTATTAGTAGGAAATATCGTCCCAGAGAATTGGCACTGTATGGAGAGGGGGGGGGGGGACTTCCACGTCGGTTGAAAAAAAAGACGGCTCTGGGTGTTGGATGCCGAGAAACAGAACAAAATTGAATCCATTTCCTTTTATTGCTTGCTAGAAATGTTTACCTGTTTTTACCATTACAATTGCTGCTTAGACACAGAAGGAATGCGTCTATGATTTTATGGTATGAAATATGTATGTTACATTTTATTGCTCTATATATATAAAAACAAAACTTGTAACATGCAGTTAAAGATATTGATAGATTAGATTTGTGTGTGTGTGTGTATGTGTGTGTGTGTGTGTTTCGATAAAGCTTTTACAAGCAGTTAATCCTTTGAACAATCAACCGTTTAAATGGTGGAAAAAAAGGGGATCATTAATTAAATGTTTATGTTTAGATAATTCAAAGCTTAAGTTTTCAATTCAATCCTTCGTGTAAGAATGTCTTGTTTTTACTATTAATCAAATCATAGAATCAACATTCCTCTTACAAATATGCTTAAATTGTTTCGTAAATGTTTATAGTTGATAACATTTTATGTGTGTCTTAATTATGTTATATTTTTGAATCACTTTTGTTTCAGATTGTAGTCCATCAACATCACGTAAATATCTTGGTGTAAATTTAGCTAACTAACCGCATTCATTTCAATGGAGGTGAACAAAACACAGCATGAAGTATGTAATTCAAATTCTGATTTTTAATAACTATACACTTTCATTCTTCAAATGATCTATCAAAATTTTGACTTTAATTAACATTTTCTTTTCTTTTTTCTTTTTCTTTTTACTTTTGCACAGGCCAATTTTGCACTAAATTGAGAATACGTTACGTTATATAGAGCCTCCGAGAATTTTATCCTCTTAAACATAACTGTAGAAGTGTCGATTTTAGTTCTTCTCCCCTTCTTTCATGAAATCTGAGGTTTTAGATTTTGTAACCATTAGAATTATTTCTTTTTTTGGCTCTATGTCTACACAGCTAATTGTGCCACGTACGTGTAACGTATGGTAGCACATACCATATGTTACACGTATGTGAAACATACGTAACACATACGTGTATTCCAACCGCATGTTACATGTACGTGGTATAACGTATGGATAACATGCGTGTGACAACATACGTTTCACATAACGTACGTGAAACGTGCGGTTGGAATACACATACGTGTTACGTACGTTTCACGTACGTGTTACATATGGTATGTGCTACCACACGTTACACGTACGTTTATAAACGCATGGTTTACATGTGTATTGTCAACCACACGTTACACATACGTTAATGAACACATGGTTTACATATGTATTGTCAACCATACGTTACACATACGTTAATAAACGCACGGTTTACATGTGTATTATAAACAACACATTACACATATTGCACACACAGGGTTTACATTTATTATCAACCACACGTTACACATATGTTAATTTATGCATGGTTTACATGTATTAAAAACCACACATTACTTGTACGTTAATGACAAGTATGAGTGTTACCAGCTATGTTACATGTAGATTACTAAAAATTGTTTTACATGTGTGTGAAAAGCTGGCTGTGTTTGAGAAGGCTGTATATTCTCTATATTAATGGTACTTTTACATACATGTACGATAAATGTAGGTCAACTATATATAATTAAATTCAATCCTTTTTAATTTTTTTTATTTCAATTTCGTTTAATTAATTAGTAAAATTATTATTTTATTTTTGCCAACAAGTGAAAAAAATCCCTAAAAGTTTTATTGTTGCTGGGACTATATAATATTCTTAAATTGGTGACATTTTCAAATACAGTAACAGGAACTTTTTGTACAAAAGTACACCTCAGACCAAATACTTTTTTTTACTTAATAATTCAGAGTGAATTCGGAGAACTAATCAAGATAATGTTTAACAATCAACAGGTCCGGCACAATCTCTTGATTAAGCTTTATAGCTTGAAATAGCTATATAGCTTTATTAAGCTATTCAAAATAGCTTGATAAAGCCATTTATATGCAGGTTTTCACAAAAATGTTATTTGTACAAAATAGACAAAAAGTCACAAGTATTTGACTATTCATATATGTAATATGGGTTATCAAATCAACAACCCAAATCAAAGATAGTTCTAACATTGCAGCATTTGAATACTTTTAAGCAAAAGATGAATTTCCATTGTTTGGGTAACTGTACACTATCTTGTGTGAGTTGAGGCATGGATAAGTATGATTGCTTCTCATTGTACTGAATTATTACCAATCAATTATCTTGTTGACCATAATTGGCCTCCTTTATAATTTCATTGAAGAGGTAACTGTATCAATTGCTTTATATAGCCCCCAAAACTTTTAGAACTTTGAGTACAAAGTCTCTTAAGGAGACGCAATTTGATGAGTGATTTTTACATGCATTATTTTCATAAGAGTTCAAGGTTGAATATCATCACTGCACCAAGGTGCGACTTTTTGTACATACTTGGAAAATAACACATTTGAGAAAAAAGTGTGATAAAATAGCTAAATCAAGCTATTCTGAATAGCTTAATAAAGCTATATAGCTAAATCAAGCTATATAGCTTAATCAAGAGATTGTGCTGGACCTGATCAATAACCTGTAATTCATGAAACAGAGTATTGCGACCAACTTGGTCCAAGTATAAAATCCCTCTTAAAACGGGACCCTAGATCATAAGTTGCGTGGATTTTAATCATTATACTGAAATATATTTTAAAGATTTAACTTTTTTTTCAATAAAATAATATCATATCATGATCTATGATAATGATGATTAAAACCCAATCACCTCTGAAAGCTCACAGGTGTGTGCATTGTTGACTTGTTGTGCGTGTTTTGCGTCTTTAATGTTCCAATTTATTTGTTTACCTTACGTCCACTTGCATGTCTGACATGGAGTAATCAGTTCGCATTGGTGTATAATTTACTCTTAGAGCAGTAAAACATAGCCTACATTAGTACATACAAATACACCAACCAATCTCGTAATGTGTATATCGGATATCGGTAGAGGCACATAAAATTGAACTCGATCATCGGTAGATATAATCATTCCGAATTCAGGAGCAAAAGCTGAATTTGAAAAAAAAGAAAATCACGATAATTTCACAACAGAACTCAAATGGAATTCACCTAAATAGGTATTACATAATTATACAGTTGTTAGCGTCCGTATAACACTAAATATGTAAAATGTACGTTCCGGAATTTTCACCTCCGATTATTATTTACGTTAATGGGTGACGTCACTGGTAAGAAGTCTGACGTCTGCAAGACAGTGTCTGGAGTTAGGCTAGGAATAACGGTGAGGAATATATAACATCAACAGTTATTTAATTACTTTATATTTCAGACTGTGTTGCATGTAAACTAACGGGTGTGTTTCTTTTATTTTAGTGTATAACATAATGTAAACTTAGTTTACCAAATAAGTAAGAAAATATTGACGCAGTCAACTGTCTTGGTCAGCACCCCAGCCCAGGTGTGAATCAACACTGGCACATTATATCAAAATTAAGGTGAGGTATAAAACATACTGTTATAAAAAAATATTTATTGTAAGATTTTTTTAGCCTACCATGCAATAAGATGCAATAAAACCCTTGATGGAGAAAGTTCCACCCACACAATTTCTTTACAAAACATGTAGAGGAAATATAAATTATCTTTTAGGGCAATAAGGGTGTAACATTTATTTTTCAGATGTCTTTTTCATACAGTCCTTATGAATATAAATAATGTATTTTGAGATTGTGATTTTAAATGTACACTCCAGGATGGTGGCTGAAGCTCATCTCCTATGTAAACACCTAAATGCCAAGTCTGGACTTCAAAAACAGATTCTGAAAGTTTAACCAGCATTATGGTAATACTCTTAAAAAAGAAATCAAATTTTCTGATCCCATTGCTTTTAGACTTGCAATTTAATACATATAATATCATGTAATGATGTGCATTACATTTCAATCACAAGAGGAGGAATGTTAAACGTTATCAGTAAAATAAGTAATTTTTCATATTGTTTGTTTTGCTTTACAAGTCTAAAATGCAGTTTTTGTTAACATATATTTTCTTTTTTACCCCAAGGACAAAAAGTATACACTTCAAACAGACACAAAAACATATAGGTCCATGCCAAGCTATGAAAGATTTATGCTGAGGGTAAGTTCTATTATTATATAGAATTTAATTGTCAGACATATGGTTATGTCTAAAACTTTACTGTTGTATTTATATCAGTGATAAGCAATATTTTGCACCTGAGCTGACTTACATGTGATCACAAAAAAATGTTACAACTAATTAGATAACCTGAGTCAGTCATGACCTATTGCTATCTGTTTTTAGCTCACCTGAGCTGAAAGCTCAAGTGAGCTTTTGCTGATCACATTTTGTCTGTAGTCTGTCTGTCTAGCTGTCCGTCTGTCTGTAAACTTTGACATTTTCAACTTCTTCTCCAGAACCACTGGCGTTCAAATAAAGGGCCACACCTTCAATAAAAGGGAGATAATTAAGAAAAAGTGAAAATTTAGTGGGATGTTTTAAAAATCTTCTTCTCAAGAACCTCTGGGCCAAAAAAGTTGAAACTTATAGGAAACCTTGTATGTCAAAGTGTAAATTCAAATTTGTTTAAATCATGAGCCCCGGGGGTAGGTTGGGGCCACAATGGGGGATCAAAGTTTTACATAGGAATATATAAGAAAAAATCTTAAAAAATCTTCTTCTCAAGAACAGCAAAGCCTTGTTTAGTCATATTGATAAGGAAGCATCATCAAGTAGTGTAGATTCAAGTTTGTTCAAATCATGACCCCCCAGGGGTAGAGAGGGACCACAATGGGGGATCAATATTTTACATAGGAGTACATAGGAAAAAAACTTTAAAATTCTTCTTCTCAAGAATAGCAAAGCCATGAATAGTCATTTTGAAATGGAAGCATCCTTAGACTGTGTAGATTCAAGTTTGTTTAAATCATGATCCTCTGGGGACAGGATTGGACCATAATGGGAGATCAAAGTTTTACATAGAATATATAGGAAAAAATCTTCTTCTCAAGAACAGAAAAGCCATGATTAGTCATGTTTATATGAAAGCATCATCAGGTAGTGTAGATTCAATTTTGTTCAAATCATGAACCCTGGGGTAGGGAGAGGCCACAATTGGGGATCAAGTTTTTACAAAGGCATATGTAGGGAAAAATCTTTAAAAGATTTCTGCTCAAGAACAACAAAACCATACGTTATATTAATATTTCTTATGGCTTGCGGGTGTGTCATCACCTTGACCCAAGGTCATTTGGGCAAGTTCAAGGTCACTGACAGAAAAAAATCATAATTCGTGTTTACACAAAGATTGCTTATGACCTGAAGGTGTGTCATGACCTTGACCCAAGGTCATTTGGACAAGTTCAAGGTCACTGACAGAAAAAGTTCATAATTTGTGTTCGGTCTGTATCTTTACTATGGAGGATAATTTTGGATGTTTGGAGTATCCACTTCACACAAAGATTGTTTATGACCTGAGGGTGTGTCATGATCCTGACCTATAGTCACATACTGTAGAAAAAATGGATAAATAATGCATCCATACTTCCCAACAGAGAAATACTTGAAAAATTGTTATTAATTTTTCAATGTAATAAAAAACTAGATGCTGTCATGAGACAGTAATACCCGCACTAAGGTGTTTGCCTCTAAATGCACACTCCTTCATATTGGGCTTACCAAGGAAAAAGTCCAAATAATTCTATAATTTACACAGTACATGTATTCGTCAAATCGAGCATAAAATGCTCAGGTGACCATGTGACCCATGAACCTCTTATACGCATTTCATATACTTAATTCATTACCAGTCTGAAATAACAGAATTTAATTAATGATGTAAATTAGGTTTTGATAAAAGGGGGGGGGGATATAAATTTTTGGCCCATAATTGGAACTTTTTAAATTTATTTTCTCAACAACAAATAATATTATTTTAGTACAAAGCGTTTTTGATGAATTTATCAAAATGTGCAAACTTTTTTTAGTATTTGATTAGGCAAAAACCTCCTTGAAAAGCCATACCCAATCAATTTTGTCACCCCCCCAAACACACACACACAATTTGCCTGTTTTTGGAAATAGGCCTAGATGGCAAAGTTATGTTAAAACATCGTTTGTTATGATAATTTAAAATTTGTTCCTGTACTGTACATGTATGTGAACACCTTTTTGAAAATTTCTACATCACATTGGGCTTGCGTCACCCTACCAGTACTAGTACTAGTTTTACCATTATCATTTTTAGATTGCACATGCCATGTGACATGGTGCAGTGTTACATGTATATCAGTGGAAATTAATTCATTTTGTGTTTTAATTGGATTATATTTCATGAAGTTGACAGGACCTATGACAGTAAGTACAAGTTTAAGTATAGATTGGGGTAAAATAAACCGAAATGCAAATGGTTAGGTTAAAGATTAAAAAGGATCAAAGATCATCGGCAATCTCCCATGCAGAGTTGTCGTTCGTTTCTCTCTGACACTGAATGTATGAGCCGATGGTAGAGAGTGGATCATCGGATGCCACAATAGACAAATTTCACATCCTAATGAGTTATCTCCTGTTGTCGGCATTACATTCAGTTACAGGCACAGATCCGGGAATTTTTTTCCGGGGGGGGGGGGGGGGTCCACACCTCGGTCCAAAAAAATTCCAGCCCAGAATTTCCTGAGGAGCAAAAAAAAAAAAAAAAACAAACAAACAAACAAAATAAAAACAATGATGGTGGGGTTCATGTTTTTAAAGGGGGAGGGCATCCAAAGTCATTTTTTATTTGCTTCTGTAAATCAGTTAATAGTCCTTTTTAAATAACTCTGCAAATTCCAGGGGGGGGGGGGGGGGGTTCAATCTCCCTAGCCGCTCCCTGTCCCTGAAATGACAAATGATCATGTGACTCCTAAATAGTAGAAAACTTTTCCATTTGACTATACATAATTTTGTTTCTTGTGTTATTATGTTATGTACATCTAATGGTTTAAGGTTATGAACCCCTGGACGTCATCCCCACTCTCTTAATGAACTGGAAATGTTCATAATATGACTACATCAAATTAAATAAAAGTGCATCAATGATAAGATTACTTGACATTTCATTCATGAATTTGGGTCAACCCATGTACCCTCCTAAAATTAGGAATGAAAATCATTCAAAGAGATGGACCATTAAACTATTTGTATATATTCACATTTTTTTTTATGTCAAACCAAAGTATTAGACTAGTTAGCATACATGAACAAACAGGGGTCTGGGAAGGGGAAGGGGCAAGGGGAAGGAGTTATCTCTTTATGTCTTAATTGTTGAAAATTCCTAAAATGAATGTTAACCTCAAATCCGACTTGTACGTCTTCATTATTTTTAAGTGGTGGTGTCTCCGTATGAGTGAAAAATTCCCAAGAGGGACATTTAACGACAAACAAACATTAATGACTTAAAAAACACAATATACATGTACATGTTTATTAGTCAACAGATATACTTCTGATCATATCTCTAGTTCTCCCTTGAATCAGAAATGATGATATAAATATTTTAAGAATGATTAAGAGTTGAAAAGGTTGTGCATTTTAAAATTCACTAAGCTCTGTAGTTGAATTAGCTATACCAGTTTAGCTTATTTTGCTACTCAACGCACCTTGATTAACTATTTTTAATCATACTGTTTTCTGAAATGTGAAATTTTTTCAACATGGATACAAGTCATACATTTTCAGCTTCTGAAAACAAAACTGCTTTTCAAATACTGTAACTCTTTCCAAGTACTTGTGATCATCAGTTTTTAGCTCACTTGAGTTTTTCTGGTTTTCTGATCACATTTTGTTTGTCATCCATCTGTCTGCCTGTAAACTTTTCACATTTTTGTCTTCTTCACTAGAACCGCTGGGCAATTTCAACCAACCCTGCCACAAAGCATCTTTGGGGAAAGGGGATTCAAGTTTGTTCAAGTGAAGGGTCACACCCTCTTTCAAGGGGGGATAATCAAGAATTAGTGAAAATTTGGTGGTATCATTTTAAAAAAAGTCTAATATCAAGAACCACTGACTGGGCCCAAAAAGTTGAAACTTTCTTTACATAGACTTAGTGTAGCTTCAAATTTGTTAAAATTATGACCCACTGGGGTAGGGTGGGGCCACATAAGGGGATCCAATGATTTACATAGAAAAATGCAGGGGATTTTTCCATCATAAATCTTCTTCTCATGAACAGCAAGGGCATTATTGTCATCTGTTTTCACAAAAGGGACCTAGGGGACATTAAATCTCATTTGTCTGTTAGTCTGTCCGTTTGTCAGTCTGTCCGTCTGTCACAATAAATTTAACCTTGGTCATAACTTCTGAATAATAAGAGATAGTGCTTTCATATTTCACATGTACATTACCTACAAGAACTTTCTAAACATACCATGATTTTTGAACCCATGACCTTGACCTTGAAGTTTGACCTACTTTTCAAAAAATTTAACATTATTTTAAATGATCATTTTGAAAGAGAAAAGATAGGGCGTTCATGTTATACATGTATATTACCTGTGACAAGACCTTTCTAAATATATCATGACTTTTGACTCTGTGACATTGACCTTGAAGTTTAACCTACTTTTCAAAAATGTTATATTTCCTTATAACTTTTGATTGAGAAGAGATAGGACTTTTATATTTGACATGTACATTACCTGTAACAAGATGTTTCCAAGCATGCTATGATTTTTTTACCCCTTGACCTTGATGTTTTACCTAATTTTCAAAAACTTTAACTTTGGTGATTACTTTTGAATGACATATGATAAGGCCTGCATATTTGAAACAATATGTCATAAATAATGGCATCCCATCCACTAGGACACGGAAAGCAGGGGACCACAATTCTTTGAATTTGCTTGTTAGTCATTTTGATATGGAAACATCCTCATATAGTGTAGATTCAAGTTTTTTATGCCCTGCCATGAATATGGCCGAGGCATATAGTGTTTGTCATGTCCGACTTCAATAAAACGTCATATGCTGATACATACTGATGTAAGCTTTTCAACTGCATCAAAATTTTTGACCTTGACTTTTCCTTTGACCTTGACCTTACTTTTCTTAAATTAGTGTCTAGATCAGTTTTGAATAAACAATTCAAGATATATTTATCAAACTTCGTATGCTGATATATACTGCTGAGAGATATCAATTGCATCAACTTTTTTGACCTTGACTTTTCCTTTGACCTTGACCTTACTTTTTTAAATTAATGTTTATCTACGTTTTAAATAAACCATTTCTGATATTTTTATTGAACTTCTATGCTAATAGTAAATACATACTGATATAAGCTTTTCAACTGCATCAGCATTTTGTCCTCAACTTTTCCTTAGACCTTGACCTCTCTTTTCTCAAATAAGTGTTAAGCTCAGTTTTAAATAAATCATTCAAGATATTTTTATCAAACCTAATATGCTGATATGTATTAGTGAGAGCTATACAACTGCATCAAAAACTTTTCACCTTGCACTTTCCTGTGACCTTGACCTCCCTTCTCTTTAATTTGTATTTTGCTTACTAAATAGTTTTAAAGAAACAATCTAAGATATTTTTATGTAAGCATGCACTTATACATAATTTTGTGAGAAATTATCATCTATATCCATTTTTTTTTTAGATTTTAGTTTCAATTTTAAAGAAACTGTTCAAGATATTCTCATCAAACTTCATACACTCATACAAATTTTCATGTTGCATTAGTAATATACATTCGGCGGGGCATTTATGTCCTATGGACATATTTCTAGTTTTCAAATCATGACCTCCGAGGATAGGGTCAGGCCACAATAAGGGATCAAAGTTTTATAGAGATTTAAAAGGAAAAAAAATCTTCAAAATTCTTCTTTTTAAGAACAACTAAAGCATGATTAATATGGAAACATTCCCAAGAAGTGTAGATTCAAGTTTGTACAAGTCATGACCCCATGGGTTTGGGAAGGGCCATTTTTTTCCTGCCCCTATTTGCTATCCACATGGAAATGCAAATTTTAAAACCATTTTACACATCCACAGGACAAAATCAATCATCTTCCAAATGATCATGATTTAAGGCTAGTGCATAAAATATAAGGGAAGTTCTGGGAACCAGGATGTTTAAACATGTTAAATATTTTTTTTTTAAAAATTGACCCCCATTTGACCCCCAGGGGGAAAATAAGAATTCCGAAACCTTACTGCACATCTATAGGACACCACCAACCATCTCCCAAAAGATGATTAGGCTACTGTGTAAAATGTAAGAGGAGTTCTGGGAACCAGGGGCTTTTTGCATAAAAAACCTCATTTTTCGACCCCATTTGACCCCATTGTGAAAATGAAAATTCCGAAACCTTACTGCACATCAACATGACACCACCAACCATCTCCCAAAAGACGTTTATGCTACTGTGTAAAATGTAAGAGGAGTTCAGGGAACCAGGGGCTTTTTGCATAAAAAACGTCATTTTTCGACCCCCATTTGACCCCCAGGGTGAAAATGAAAATTCCGAAACCTTACTGCACATCTACAGGACAGCACTAACCATCTCCCAAAAGATGATTAGGCTACTGTGTAAAATGTAAGAGGAGTTCAGGGAACCAGGGACTTTTTGCATAAAAAACGTCATTTTTCGACCCCCATTTGACCCCCAGGGTGAAAATGAAAATTCAGAAACCTTACTGCACATCTGCAGGACACCACTAACCATCCTCCAAAAGATGATTAGGCTACTGTGTAAATTGTAAGAGGAGTTCTGGGAACCAGGGGCTTTTTGCATAAAAAACGTCATTTTTCGACCCCCATTTGACCCCAAGGGTGAAAATGAAAATTCCGAAACCTTACTGCACATCTACATAACACCACCAACCATCTCCCAAAAGATGATTAGGCTACTGTGTAAAATGTAAGAGGAGTTCAGGGAACCAGGGGCTTTTTGCATAAAAAACGTCATTTTTCGACCCCCATTTGACCCCCAGGGTGAAAATGAAAATTCCGAAACCTTACTGCACATCTACAGGACAGCACTAACCATCTCCCAAAAGATGATTAGGCTACTGTGTAAAATGTAAGAGGAGTTCAGGGAACCAGGGGCTTTTTGCATAAAAAACGTCATTTTTCGACCCCCATTTGACCCCCAGGGTGAAAATGAAAATTCCGAAACTTTACTGCACATCTACATGACACCACCAAACATCCCCCAAAAGATGATTAGGCTACTGTGTAAAATGTAAGAGGAGTTTGAGAAATAAGAGTGTGACGGACGGACGGACGGACGGACGGACAGACATGAGTAACAACAATATACCCGAACTTTCTTTAGAAAGTGCGGGTATAACAATATTATTATTAGTATTGCTGTTTTACTAGGCTATGCCAAAGTTTCATTCATTAAAAAAATATAATGAGCAATTACCGGTGTAGCATAATTTTTGAACACCTTTTAGATCCTAAAATACTATTATTAGTGACTTGGCATCTTCTCTGAAAAACCCAGTGGGGGGTATTTGTCCATATTGGACAGTTCCAGTTTAGTTCTAAAGGGAGTCAACCAGGAGTTATATGTAGAAAATAATAATGTTCTGAAAAAAACTATGTGTTTTTCCATATGCAAATTCATTTAATATTTTCTTTTTCTTTACAGATGAAAGGGAATTGCAGAAGAATGAATTGATGTTAACATCTCAACATTAAATTTGGCTTAAATTTGAATATGTCTTTTGTTGTGATTGCCTAAAGAGCAATTAGGATCAGGAAATTTTAGATGAAGGATATCCAGATATGTACCTTCAAAATGTGGATCATTCAACAGATGAAAAGAAAATAAGCCCCTGAAGAAAATTATGTCAAATGCATGAAATGAATATTTTAATTGCACATCATTTTTGTTTCACCTATGTTTACAATATATATGTGAAAAAGAATGTTCGGTGGTCAAAACATATGTTTAACCATGGTTTGGCACATGTATGGTACTAAATATACATTTATCATATGAGCAGTGCATTTAACAAACATGTTAAACGCATGTTTCTAAAAACATACGTTACACACATGTTGCACGTACGTTATTCATACGTGAACCATATGAATAACGTACGTGTGCAACATGTGTGTAACGTATGGTAGTCAATACGTATGTTTCACATACGTGTCACGCATGATATTCATATGTGTGAAAACGTACGTTTAACATACGTGGTGCTTTTTTCATGTGATACGTACATGAAGTCACGTACGTATCACATACGTTTAACGTACGTGATACGTACGTGGCACATTTTGCTGTGTATAAACAACCGAAAAAAATCTGTGTATATTGCTTAAAACATAGGAATGAAGTTGCAATGCTATATTCAAATTTCTTCTCTTTGTAACAGTACACACTACGATGTATACAAATGCTGTGCGCGTACTGCTGTAAACGTATGGTAAGCAGTCAACAGCATACTTATTATGTATATGACTACAACCAGAGTTGATTACCAATTACTTTGACAACCTTAACCATATCCTTAAGGATTTGCTATTATATTAATGGAACTCCCAAAAAGTGCATATTTATACGATCAAGGTATATTTGTTTCAACAAACACTGAAGACTAAGATATATTGGTGTATTCTTTAATAACAAATATTTACTCAATATTTTAGTCATGGTGCATCTAAATTATATTTAGTTCAATATAATGTGTCACTCTTGCATCCTATCTATTTGTAGCACAGTCCTTTGTAACAACCATATCCCTTGGGACAACGACTGCACTGGCGCCCAGGAGTAAACGGCTTTTTTCCTATCCAGTTCCCTCTACAATAAGGTAAGGTAAAATTAAGCTTAAGTTTGATAACTCTATATTTTAATGATTTTCGGCATATAAACCTGAAATTTTATTTTACATATAATTAGTATTGAAACTTTTAAAAAGTAGTTTCTTTAATACAAATTTTCGACTTAAGACACGTACGCTGGTCCGTAGTTGCAAACATAGTTATATCCTCCTCTGCCTCGGAAAAAGTTTCTACAATACGCTACCCCACATCCAAGATATTCAGAGTCCGCCCATACAACCTAGGAAAAAGTTCTATAAAATAGAGATCGTTTACTAATATAGAAAGAAAAAAGTAAGACCAGGTTCCGTATTAAAAAGTTATTTTTATGATGAAGTTAATTAAATTTTGGTTCCTACTGCCTGATATACTTTATTTTCTCGAATACAATACACAACATTGACTATCTGATAGTCTTGTTGTATATTTCATTTGATGAAATGAAGTATATCAGGAAGAATACCACCATAAACAATGGATAAGTGCAATAATAATGACTACTGGTATTCCATCAAGAACAAGTCTTTGCCTGAGCCCAATCACCAAGTACAAAAATAAATAAATAAATAAATATATATATATATATATATATATATATATATATATATATATATATATATATATATATATATATATATATATATATAAGGGATGTCAAATCGGTCAACATTTGATAATCGGTTACTCGGACGATTTTCCGATCGAGTACCCGGGTACTCGGTAAAATTGTAAAATACAAATGTGTTCATTTCATTGAGACCAGTTAAGCCCTGTTTAACCCCATCGAGGTTTTTTTTAACGTTTTCTATGCCTGTACACAAACATCGAGCAAAACGAAAACGAAAATGATTTTTTTCACTAAATTTTTTTTATCAAATAAACACAAAAGATAAAGGAAAAAGAGACGGTATCGAGATCGCTAGACGTACAGTATATTATTTAATTAATAGTTGTATGTTGGTTGTTTTCCCCATATACGCTATGTTTACTTTGCACAGCTAATTCTAAACATTTTTTAAATCTTTAGTTCTTTCCTAATATTTTTTTTTCACTTTTGAAGTGGTAGCGGCATTTCTTTGCATGTCCGAATTCGCTACCGTATGCGACTGAACTAAATTATTTTAGGATAATAAACCCTAATTAAACAATGTTCATTAAATACTAATCATTAAAGCCATCCAAAAAATAACGGATCACAAGAGGTGATAACAGCTGTGTGCCAGGTGATAATTACTGTACAAACAAGTGCACGGCCACAGACAATAACGGGTATTAACAGGTGTGGATGACGCTAATTACAAGGAAACATGGATAATTCATTTTGAAACTGCATTTTTATAAGTTTTTGATTTAAAAAAAAATATATACTTTGTTCTTTGAAATATGAAAAAATAATATACATCCGAGTAACCGAGTAGCGATTTTTAGTATTCGATACTCGGACGTTCGATCGAGTACCCGGTTAACCGGGTACTCGTTGACATCCCTAATATATATACAAAGTCCGATGGTGACGCCAAAGTCCGATGGTCTCGCCAAAGTCCGATGGTCTGCGCCAAACCCCGATGGTTTGATGTCAGTACGGACGCCAAAGTCCGATGGTCAAGCTAAAGTCCGATGGCTCGTTTCCCATGGGACGCACTGCGCTAAAGTGCGATGGTCTGACACGCCAAAGTCCGATGGTGCAGAGAAACAATCAACGTTTCGTCACAATATTCCGACGTCAATCCTTGACGCCGTTGTCCTACAATCAAAACTTTTGAATCAAAAGCCATCAATTCAGAATTAGTCCTCGCATACAATTTTACTGATTTTGCTTATTGATTGCACTCATCAGAGATATTAGGGTTAATTCTCGCACACCACATGACTGATCAGGGTTAGTCCTTGCACATTATAGGAATTATGGGATAGCTATACGCACCAACCCAAGAGACTTAGGGTTATTCCTCGCACTCTATTCGACTGATTATGGTTAGTCTCGCACCCACCAAAGATATCTAGGTTACAGTTGCTATACACACTTTTCGAGCGATTAGGGTTAGTTTCGCACCTATCCGAGAGATTAGGGTTAGTTTTTTGCATAATGATATTTATTTATACTTATTTTTAAAGATCTTGGCATGGCGCGGCATCGCAATTCGGCGCAGTAGTACTATGACGTCACAAACGTTAATTGTTTAGGCACCATCGGACTTTGGCGTGTCAAACCATCAGGGTTTGGCGCAGACCATCGGACTTTGGCGTGCCCATCGGACTTTGGAGTCCCATCGCACTTTGGAGCCCTACATATATAAACAGAGGCAAAGATCTAAATAAGTGTGCTTCTGATTCGCCTTTGACGTCCCCCTACAATGTCACTTTCTGAAATATTGAATTAACAATGAAGTGAAGAATTTTGTAAGCTTTATGGAAGGTTTATGAAATGATATAAATAACCTAAACCACATTTTAAGCCTAATTACAATACATACCTGTGTGTAATGTCCACAGACACCAGAGCAATGGTTGGAATAAAAATTATACTGAGATTTTTCCGAATACCAGCTCCTTAATACATCAGTAGCAGATGCACGATCTGAAAAACATCATAAAATTCAATGTTTTGATATACTGGATTCTTGAGAAATGAAGATCAACTCTGATACTATCACTAAGAACTCCAGGACTGGCCACGTGATTTATAACCACGGCATTTTGTTTTACTGTGATATTAATTAAAGGGGTTTTTAAAATCACGTTTCTAAATTTCTTTTTTAAACACAAATATATTTTGATTACATATATTATTATTTTTTTAACCCTTTAATTGCTTTGAAAAACGGTCGTTATTAGGTGAAAAAAAAACGCCCGTAGGATTCTCTCAGTCAAAATCTCCACTAATCAGATAGCGGAACACATGTTACTAAAAATGAATGGGTGCTACTGGATTATCACTAAAATTAAAGACAAAGGGAAATAAAACTGAGGTCTTACTTACTAGTGCTGCGGTATATATTTTCACCAAGGTTGCGGAAATACCGTGATTTTCTCCTTGGATTGTGACCTTCACGACATGTATTTGCCCATTTCTGTGCTACATTAGCTAATTCTTTGCTCCATTTCTATAAAAACAATTCACCTTATTTTATTGTCAAATAAAAATAATGTTAAGGGCAAGATTATTTTTCAAACCCCGATTATTCAACTTTTTGGATTATCCATAGCATAAAAATGTAAATTATATTTCAAATCCCCATGATACACTATGAGCAGAGAAAGCAAGATATACTGCAGCTATTCATAATTACATAAAATGATTAAGAAGGATAATTTATGGAGTTTAAATTTAGGATATGCATTTAATCCCAGCATTCTTTTTCCATTCTTCTAAAAATATTCATAATATTTCCTCATACTAATATTTCAAAATATACACGAGGCTTCTGAATATTATTTTTTCAGTGCTTATAAAAATATAAGGTTCTTAAACATAAATGTATTTTACCATCATCTTCATATCTGCAGCTCCCTTTTCACGAATCCTCATATCGTTATGTGCCTAAAATTTTTGATTAGATTCCACAAATAAATAACAAAATTATTATAAGGAATATAAATTATATCAATTATATAATTTATAATTGTTAAAAGTCAAATAAATTTCCATTATGATAACTATTGCTTGGGCTTATGCTTCATAAGGAATTTCAATGTTTAGGCTGTGACTCTGGCTAAAATAAGAACAGGCATGTGTATAATCCGAAGGAACAAGCAAGTCTTGACGGTTTTGAGTGAAAATTCTAATAGAATGAAAAAGCTGAAGGTAACGAACAGTGTTCGATCTCATATATTCTGTAAACAATACAAATTGTGAACAGGAAAAAAATCGGGGCCCTGGTGGACTACGGATTTCTCCGTTCGCCCAATCGTGATAAAGTGCGAGTAAGACTTCTTTACGTCTCCTTAGCATCTGATCGTACCTCTGATGTTTTCAGAGGTCCACGTTTGCTTTTCTCACAGTCTGTAATGTTAATTTAATTTTTGAGCATGATTACTATTCATTATACATTTAATGGTATTCATTTTTCCTTTTTTGTTTTCTGATTCTCTAATATGTTTCTAAAACTCTTCACCCATCCTGACAGTTTCGAGGTTTTCTCTTAATATTTAGCACATCGTTTGACATATTAATCGACGGAATTCATGATAGAAATGAAGTTTTGTCGCTATTTAAAAGATCAGGGCTCCTTGTATTTAGGACCTTTTAAAATGATTGCTTTCAGGTCTTCATTTTCAACTTTTCATTCTTCATTTTTCTTGCACAACACCAGTGATGATGTGTCGAGCAGGACAATACACAAAACAAAGAAATTAACAAAAATAAGCATAAGTTATAAGTACCTGTAATAAATCTCTTTGGGCAAAAGTCCCATGACAGAGGCCGAGGAGAATGACCAGAATCCACCTCATGATTTTGTTCCAATTTCACATGAACGTTGGTGAGGCATTTATATAGGTTAATGCAAGCCTTCTTTTTTTAACATATCCCACTCACAAGATATTAGCAACAGTTTGAAAAGGGTTTTTCTGATGCATAATTAGTGAGCTCATTCAGTTTTCGTAAGATTTCATATCTAAACATGTTGAAAGGGACTCTTGATATTGACATTTTTTCCATAAAGAAGGTTATTTATGATTTTTAGCTGAATATATTATTCTAGAATAACCGTAATTGTGTTACAAAAAGTATTTCCTGCCATTGTTTTGCATTGTGTTTTCTTAATTAAACTGAATTCATGGTGATTGTATTAATATAATTAATAATTATAGTTTTTGTCCTCTCCAATATGTCAGTAAAATGCGCATTATCTTATTTGAAAAAGAAGTGGTTTGTAATAAAATATTTCCTACATTTTGATTAATAAAATACATGGTACATGTTCCTTGATTCTGTTAATTAAAACCAAAAATTTTTCCCCATTTGTTTATTTTGAGATCTGAGAAATAACAAAAAATGCAATTGCAACGCATTGATCAAAGTATTAATACTAAAAGTGTAAAGAATCTTAAAGTGAGTCAGGAATTCATCTTGGTCTTATACGTTGTAAGTAATCTCAAAGTCGGGATTATTTCTTGGTCTTATACTTGTATCTTGTAATGAAATATGAAGACAACGAACAGTAATCAAGATTAAAAGTCCATAGAAAAAATACATATTGGGAACAGTGCAAACACTGGCCTGTAAAAATATCAGAGGTGGGATCAGGTGCCATGGAGGAGTAAGCATCCTGTGTCGGCCGGCCACACCCGCCGTGTACTCTTTATCATAATCGGGCACCCGTAGACAATTTGGTGTGAAAATAATGGGCTAACAATTGTATGAAAAACGAAGGAATCTCATAGTCAGGACTATTTCTATAGCTTACTGTATACCTTGTAACTAAGGACTATTTTGTTGGGCTTATCTTAATTTGTTAACTATCCTGCCTTCTCAAAAGACACTCTGTTAGAGTCAAAATTACATTCATGCAGTTTACTGATATAATGTCGCTCCCTAGCTAGGGGTCCGTGTTTTAAGCCGAGTTCAAAGATATGTATTGTTTGTATTTTTGTTGTTGTTGTTGAGATTGACCAGTGTTCGTTATCTTCACCTTTTTCATATACTGAGTACATGCATACCAGGGTTCTCACTAGGATTTTGCTGACTTGAGTCCCAGGACTTAAGATTTCTGACAAGGTTGCGTCCCAGCTAAATTTGATGCGTCCCAGAAAAATTATGTTGAGTCCCAACTGAATTATTGCAGTGTCCTTCCATCCAAACATCAAAAAAAATCTTTCATTTTTTTTAACAGTTTGTTTACGAAATATTAACATATTCAAATATGTAAACTGGTGATGCATCCAAGCCAAAGTATTCTAAAATACACGCGTAATTAACTGCCATAAAAATAAACTTGGTGTTTATAATGCTAAAATTAACTGTTGCATAATCAATTAGTACCCTAAAGTTGACTGTATACAATCACAGGTGTCATGTGCAATGAGGCGTAACTAATCCTGTCGGTCGTCTGCACTGGGTGAAATTCACGAGATAATCAAGCCGCATTGTGTATACAAGCAGTAATTATGGTTTCTAGATAAAACTCAAGATTCAAAAGTGTTGAAAAAAAAGCTGCTTTGTGTTTACAGCTATCGGAGTTTGGCATGCAACACTATTATGACTATGGACTAATAAACATGAAATATCTTATAATCAATCCCTGTTTTTTTTGTAAAAAAAAAAGTAGAAATAGGTACAAGAAAAGTTGTTTCTAGGATAAACTTTATGATAGTTACAGGAAGGTTTCGATTAAATATTTCTTTGACAAATCCTAACATCTGAAACCTCCGGTTTTCGAAAGCACCCGAATTTTCTCGCTGACGAGGACGCGTCCACTCATGAGTCCGCGGACGCATCGTTTTTAAGAACCTTGCGTCCCAAATAATTTTGCTGCGTCTAGGACGCAGATTCTTGCGTTAATGAGAACCCTGCATACTGAATTCAGATTATGTCATGCAAGATGATCGTTACAACATTAATTGAAAAGAAATAGCTAAAACAACCATGTCATATTTTTCTTTTTTTGATATCATCAATTCGTGCACATACCCTGAATATATAGAGCACACGACCAATGCTCTGTTCTACAGATATCTATTATATTAAAATTATGTTTTTCAGCACATGTAAGAGCTTCATGGTTCTAAAACTCATCCCCTTTCCATGAAATAGGATTTTTGAGTGTGGACAATTTTCCTTTTTTTTTTTTGGCTTGTGAAATGTTTTGCTGGTAAGTTGTCAATTATTTTTCAGGCTACCCCTTTCAGAAACTATACTATGTGCTTGCAACATACTTAATGTACTTATTTACTCCATGTACAAATCCCTTTTAAGGTTACCTGAGTCACTCAGGTGACTTATTGCTATCTATTTTCGTCCGTCGTCGTGTGTCGTACGTTAACATTTAAACATTTCCAGCTTCTTCTCTGGAAACGCTGAACCAGTTTCAACCAAATTTGACCTATGGCATCTATTGGTGAAGGGAAATAAAAATTAAGAAATTCATGGTCTCGCCCCCCCCCTCCCCCCCCCCCCCCCCCGTCCTGAAAAGTGGGACTATTAACCATCAAAATCAGTGCAATCTTTAAAAATCATCTTCTTTACTCCTGAACAACAAGGAGTTGGCATGATTTCAATAAGTATTGAGCCCTCTATTAAAATTTTGAAATTCATGGCCCCTCGATCAGGGTTTCTGGTGTTAGGGTGGGCTATATTAAACTATACATTCTTTAAAAAGCTTCTTCTCTCCTTCTGTATATTTGGAAGACAAGCTAAGCCAATGATGTATTATGAATAAGGGTGCCTCTTCCTAAATTGTGAAATTCATGGCCCCTGGATCGTGGGTGCTGTTTTAGGACGGGGCTCTATTCATTCTAAAGTGAAAATGCATTATTTCTTTGAAAATCTTCTCTGCGCCTGAGTATTAAGCAAACAAAGTATATGGTAAGAATCATATTGAAAATAAATATATCATTTTAAAAATATTCAATTTCAACAAATTTTGGCATATGGTGTCTATGCATGAAGGGAAACAAAAATTGTGAATTTCATGGTCTCCCACCCCCACCCCCGGGATGGGGTGGGGGCTGAGATGTACGGCTCAACCATCAAAATAAGTGCAATTTTTTTTTACTCCTGGGCATCAAGCATTCAAATTGTTGCAGGGTTGAATAGACATTGAACCCTTTACCAAAATTTTGAAATTCATACCACAGAGTTTGGTGTTCTAGAGTTGCGTTATGATGCATGGCTATGATAAGCAAGGGTGCCTCTTCCAAAATTGCGAATTTTTGGGCCCGGCCCTGGATCAGGAGTTCTGGTGTTAGGGTGGAGTTCTACTGATCGTAGAGTGAAAATGCATACTCTTTTTTCTTTGAAAATCTTCTTCTCTGCCCCTTGGCATTTATTAAACATACTGAATGCATTGTTATGATAAGCAAGGATGCCTCTTCCAAAATTGTGAATTACTAGGCTCAGCTCTTGGTCAGGGGCTCCTGTGTTTGGGCGGGGCTTTAATGATTACTAGTGTACAATGAAATGTTTTATTTCTTTGAAAATCTTCTCTTCTCCTGAGTATTAATTAAACATACTAAATGCATGATTAGGATGAGCAAGGGTGCCGCTTCCGAAATTGTGAATGTCTATGCTCTGCCCTGGGTCAGAGGTTCTGGTGTTAGGGTGGGGATCTATTGATTATATAGTGATAATGCAATATTTTTTTTTATTAAAATCTTAATTCTTCTCTGTCCCTAGGTATTTAGCAGATTAACTAAGTGCATGGTTATGATGAGCAAGTGTACCTCTTCCAAAATTGTGAATTTCATGTCCCCACGGTCAGGGGTTTTGGTGTTGGGGGGCTGTGTTGAATCCATAGTGAAAATGCATTATTTCTTTGAAAATCTTCTCTGTTTTTTGGGCATTAAGAAGGTAGTTTGTAATACGTAGGCAAGGGTATTTTACCAGATTTTTGAAATTATGGACCACTTGGTCAAGAGTTGTGATGCTGGGGAGGACTCTATTAATTTGTTCATTTATTAATTAATTTTTCTACTAAGAGAAGTTATCCCCATTTGCTATTCACCTATGATAATTAATCACTGTGAATAACGAAATTGAAAGGTCAACTGAATAAGAGAATTATATAAGAATTTTATGATATGCTAGTATTAAATAAATTACAAAAATTATTTTCATGATCTTTTAATAATCAGGTAGCCTTGTTAGTATTAGATAAATAAAAATGAGAAGAATATATTATATATAATGTACCTTAATATCTTCGAAGGCCAAGATAGGCCACTGTGAGAGGGAATGAGATGGGTTTCCTAATAGTGCTCAAGTAACATTGCTTTGTTTGGTTTGCATGGTGATAGTGACAAATGGGGACCAGTACAGGCAAAGAAATTGATCTATTTCAAGATATTTTACTGAACACTAGACTAATTATTTTGTTGATCCCTAATCATCCTATTTCTGTTGTTTCGGGGCAACAATTTTGGATCTTTTACAGTGTTGTATTATACTCGGTTGACCCTTAAGGCCTTTGGGCCTCTTGATTAAGATCTTAAGAAGGGTCCACTATTCCTAGGGGAGAGGAAACCAAAAGTTGGTTGCAGCCTTCTTTACTATGTAGAATAAACACTGAAAATCCTTGGAGGGATGATCCGGTTCCCTGTTGGATCCGCTCCTTTCCTGCAATAACAGGATATGTAATTGGGACTAAATATAGGTCTTTGAAAAAGAGAAATGTTCGGCTATTTTTTTTAATCAAGTACCAAAATAACTTGAGAGGGATCGTAGTTTCTGCAGTTTTATAAGAACCACTTATGCAGAAAGAATAGATTACTTCATGTATTAGTAGATAATCTGATAGACACGTTTTGTTTTTCATAAAGAATTTTTTGAAAAACTTTTCTATGTAAATAACCTTTTTAATCTTTAATATCTAGATGATGAAAGATTTGTCCTTAAAGAATATGGAACAATATTGAGCAGTAAACATCTTTATGCACTGTTGCACTGTTTTAACGTTTAATTGCACACGTGTTAATGTATTTTTTATATGATATTATTCATAACACATCAACTTGAAATATAATCAATATGACACGTGTGGCTCCTGGGACATTGACTGGTCCGTTATGTAGGAGAGGCTTTGTTTTCCCTCCAGATACCAATTCCAAACATTTCTAATTAATAATCAACTAATTGTCAAAAACCGTTGTGTTCCACATCAACAACCGATTGCCTTTAGCTGTTTTATTTCCATTTTAAATTCGCGGAATCCACCAGAGTTATTGCAGCTGTGAATCGATGCATGATTTATTTGGGCAAGAGTTAAAAAGTTCTTGTACCAAGATTACAAATTAAAATGAGCACGTGTTTGAATATATATATGGTAAGGAAGGCGTTAATAATATATGGTCCTGTCCTGTGTAATTTTATTTATTTTTATTTTATAATTTGACCTGTAAATTATATTTATTACAAAATAATGTTTTAATAATATTTTAAATTGATGGTAAAACTCCGAGGTGTAGGTCAAAAATTCAAAAATGTTGGTACCCAAAGAAAGGTCTTGTCACAAGGAATACAAATTTGAAATATGAAAGCCCTAGTACCAATCGTTGAAAAGTTATAGGCAACGGTTAAAGTTTGGTAAAATTTTGCAAAAATTGTTCAAAGTCTGATAAGGAACATGACAAGGAGCACAAGGCGGGTGTGACCGGTCGACAGGGGATGCTCACTCCTCCATGGCACCTGAATCCACCTCTGATGTTTAAAATGTCCGTGCTTGCTCTGCTCCTGATTTGTATTGTCTAAATGGACTTTTGAGCTTGAATACTGTTCTTTATCTACATATTTCACTAAGTCACAAAAGGTCAATTTAGGTGTGTTACTGTAAACTTTATATTGTTATTATACATTATTTTTAAGTAAACTCATGTTTTGATCTCATTAAATTCAATAATTACATATGCTTTATTGCAAGAAAAACATACAATGGGCTTGGATTTGCGATTCTTTGGTGACATTTTGCTACCTTTTTTTTATATATCGATGCATTAATACCAAGTGACTTTACCTTTATCAATTCAATAATCACCAATAGCTGGTTCATGCATAAAGGGATGATAAATTCATATTTTTTTTAAAATTAAAAACTCACTAGAATAAGTAGTTTGCTGTCACAAGCTTTTGTATTATATTTGTGAAAACTAAAAGTTTTAAAGTTAAAAGGTTTAACTTGTTAAGGGTTTTCATCTAGTCCCCCTGCCTGCTTCACATGCTATAAATAGAGATTGTGTCACCAGGCTTGCATTCATGCGGGTGGCACGTAACCTGATATACAAGGAATTTTCATAACTGCTATAAAATCTTCAAAATTTCGAATGTTATCAACAAAATTTTATTTACTTCTTCTATCTATTTTACCATTGCCTTACGATTTCATTCAGATGTATGCAAATATTTAAATGAACACAACGTTAGATTTCGTCTATTGCCGCAGTGCAAGAATGTTACCGACGTCGTTATGACGGTACTTTTTGAAGTTACTCAGCTCGAACTATGGAGCGATGATACGTTGATGATGGTACGATGACGATGTAGCGATACTCACTATCACTTCATCGTTCTATCGCACCATCGTCGTCGTTATCGTTCACCGCGCTATTGCTGCATCGCGTACGCGTCGTTATTGCACCATCGCATCATCGTCATAATAGCACCCGAAATTTAGAGGAAAAATAGGGTAATGAGTTGGATTTTTTTTCCAATGAAGCGATAATGTTTAACTCCCCTCGGCAGTGCGATGTCGAACTACTTGGCCCTATCCGTATTCCATTGTTATTACAATGTATGTTTCATGTTTCATGTTCACAACTTTGTAAATGAGCCGGACTCTGTGTACTTCTGAGTACTTTTATTACTATCTAATCGAACAAATTATATATGGCTCAGTGATTAGAGTAAGAAGTTGATCCTTACGTCGCGAGTTCGAATCCCACTGTGGGACGAGACCGTATAAACCGAGTACCCGAGTCGCAGTAGGTGCTGGCACGAAAAAGGTCCCTACTGCTCAATAGCCCTTAGTGCCTAGTATAGCCCTCCACCGGCAAGTGGTGGAGTCTCCGTATGAGTGAAGTATTCTCAAGAGGGACGTTAAATAACAAACAAATAAAAAAATAATCGGACAAATGCAATATCTGAAAAAATTGTCAACAGTGGAAACAGACAGGCACATGTTATACCTTATGGACCATAAGCCCTTTTCACACACAAGAAGAAATCTTACATTAGACAGATATGTTATTTCTTTGTTCAGTAAAGAATTTTCCCTATTCACAATATATTCTAATGTGAAAGAAATATAAGAATTTTTATGACCTAATATAGCTTAGATACTTTTTAGAGGATTAGAAATTTTTGTCCTAGATATTTGGTGAAAAGGTCCACAGATCAATTTAAAGTTCATATTAATTATTAAGCTGAATGAAAATAAGCAAGTCCTTTACAAACTAGCCATTGCAAATTCATAGCACGTGGGTGCATGTGTTTGCATAACTATATCATACGTTTTAGATGTATTATTATATAATTACGTTTTTAGATTTCAATTTTAAAAAAGTGTATAATATAAATTTATATACATATATAATAAATGCACTCGTTTTATGCACAGAATAATGTAGCTTACAGTAATTCGTCATATGGGGAAGAACTATTATGTAGCTGGTTTTCGGGGGAGAGGGGGGGGCTACTATGGAGGGAAAGTTACTTTACAACACCAGATCAAATATACATGTGTATCCTATGTACGTGAAATATTGTTTTTAGTTACCTTTTGTTTTGCCTCGGGAAAAAAAAGATGATAACTAGAATTAATCATAAATATATCGAAAAAGAATTTGAAGATAATGACAAGAGCTGAAATTGATCTGTACATTGTTCTAAGATCAGTGCTACAGTACATACATATAGTGTTTCTAAATCAAATGGGTTTTTACCTTGGAGAATGTAAATCGTTTAAAGTTTCTGAATCTGGTTTGTAGGGATGAAAGTATCAATTAAATAACAGGAATATAACATCCATCTTTTTACAATTGCAGTTTCTTAAAAGAGAAGGCCAACTTCAGACACCCCAAAAAAAAATTAGATAAATAAATAAATAAATAAATAAATAAAATAAAGTTATAATAATGTGGGGGTACCCTACGGCTTTCCATACATACTAGGAAGAAGTACTCTAAAAGTGTAAGCTTTACAACTTATATAGGTCAACTTTAGATAAAGAACTGACAAAAACGCCTTTTATTCTGTTTAATGAGAGAAAAAAAAGACACAATTTCCAAAAGGTAGAGCTAAAATAAAACTTTAGACTGTCTAAATAAGAATTACAATACATATGAAAAATTATAGAATTGAATATTAATAGAAAACTGAGCAAAAATATAAAAAGTGAAAAATATAAAATATAATTCCAAGAAAAAGTACAAAATACACACGGAAAGTTGAAAACCACAAATCCTATAGTGTAAAAAAAAAGCTTGAAAGTACTTAGTATACAGATAACGCTGAAAATAGCCAAAATTAGAATATCACTTTGAAATGAAATTAAATCAGTTTGTACCTGTATTAAGGTTCAGTAACAAATGCTAAGCCTAAATGTGTCGGAAAACTCTAAAAGAAAAAAAATGAATTAAAAAAAAAATATATTGAAAAACAAAAACACTAAAACTAGAATATTTTTTTTATAATATGCTATGTAGCATCACGTTGGTGATCCGTTGGTTCGTGTTTGATTTATTTGACACACAATCGGTTGTAACACCGGTACCCACTTGGACATCGACTACAGCGTCTTCCCTGGCTGTATGGCCTCCGTCCTGAAATGTTACCTCTAGAAACAACAAAAATAATCTCATTATAGAATCATAAAACAAGGGTTAAAAGATTTAACATTGACTTGTCTAATGAATGTTTGACGATTTCTGTTTTAGCAAGCTCGAGACAAAGTGTTGTTCTTATTATAGAACTTCGTTATCTTTCAAATTCAAGGAATGACACTTACCCTGGCCCATAGTTGCAGACATAAATGTAAAAGTTGCTACATCTTTGCTTCGCACATCCAAGATACTCAGAGTTTGCCCAGACAACCTTGAACGAAAATCAAGAGATTTAAATAAAAGAAATATTAACTAAAATACCAGTTTTGAACGGATGAGCAAATTTTTATTGACTATACCGTATAAGCAGAATTTTTAGCGAGGATTTAATTTTGGCATTATTAGCGAGGGTGATTGCTAAAATTGATTCTCGCTAAAAATTAATTACCATTATTTAAAGAAAAATCGCTAAATTTGCGTCTCACTAAAATTTCCACTTATACGGTATTCCTGTCAAGGGTTTGATTAAAGAACTATATCCCACTCACAGCCAGTGGCTAATTAAAGGCCGTGTATACTATATTCTTTTTAAATTCTTAATTATCATATCAATAAATAATCAACCGATCATATTGTGTGAAATCAAAAATGGCGTCTTGCAGAAGTTGAATGAAAATTTTGTAAGGAGTGGATAGCACAAACTATAGTTTTGCTATACGTGAAAATTTTCAAACTATAAAAAATAGTAATAGTAATAGATGTATAATAAATAATTTATTATTATTAATAATTGTGCATACTGTATCTTCATAAATACAGCGAAGAAAACTATCGCAAAGCAAGTATAAATTGTACCGAAAAATATTAATTTGGAGTACAACATACATTTACGATTTTTGTATCTTTCACCTGTTTTACTTCTTTTTTTTTTAAATTTAAATCAAGCTTACTTATCTGTACACTTTTCATTACTTTAATCAATTTTATGTTTTCTTTTTTTTTTTTACTGATGCATAAGAAAAAAGGGATCTAAAAAAACTCTCCTTCTGTATCTTGATAAACTTGCCTGTGTGTAATGGCCACATACTCCAGAACAACTGTTTGCATTGTAGTTGTATTTGGATACTTCCGCGTACCACCAATTTACGGCTTCAGCAGGAGTTCTAGAATCTTTAGGTAAAATAAATCAGTATAAATACATATATACACAGTCCTCAGAGTCTAGTATGGTTTATTTTATAATAAATTGATCTCAAACTTTATAATCATTTTGTTTTATATAAAATACATAGATAGCGTAATAATGAAGATAATGTAATAAGCGAGTTATTTCATTCAAGAACTTATTTATTATGAATGAAAAACTCTCCCTGAACATAATTCAATTTATCAACAAAATAAATAAATAAATAAAAATGCATATTTCATTTAAAAAAAATAATGTAGTCGTGCCAGTGTTTCGTTATGCTTGTGAAATAACTTTGATCGACTTATTGATCATGATTGTGTTTATTAAATTTTTTTTAAAAATGTACTTTACTTACAAAGTAGTTCTTCAATATTTATAGTTAATGGTGAAACGGGGAACTCTCTTTTAGCATGGTGTATTGTATCATATCAGTGTGAATTATAAAACTAAAAATACCTATTTACCTATTTACTATATAGACAGTTAATCGCTAATTTACGAGTTAAAAATAGTATAAACCAATTAATCGACTGTGTACATGACAGTTTTGACTTATGTGGATTATGTAATGTTTTGAATGATCATATAATGTTGGGTGTGTTCCCGTTTTGCACACATTTGATAATTAGGTATAGAACAATAGGTGTGAAATATGTTTTGATAGCAATTATAGTCTGATCTCCATCAGTACGGAAGCGTATTAGTGCCATTTTGACACTTTTTAATTAAACACTTGAATCTGTAAAATTACAGATTAAATTGTAAAATTTAGTTTTAAGTGTAAATTTTACAGATTAAAGTGTAAAATTTACAGATTAAAGTGTAAAATTTACACTTTAATGTGTAAAATTTACACTTTAATGTGTAAAATTTACACTTTAAAGTGTAAATTTCACAGATTAATGTGTAAAATTTACAGATTAAAGTGTAAATTTTACAGATTAAAGTGTAAATTTTACAGATTAAATTGTAAAATTTACAGATTAAAGTGTGGAAAATGAAAAATTAAAAAGTGTTCACGTGGCACTAATATGCTTCCGTACATCTGGGATTTATCTGGAATTATCTGTACTTTATCAATGCATTATACATGTACTAAGTATTTAAAAGAATACATTATGAAAATTTTACTTGTCCAAACCAAGTGAAGATGAAGTTGATAATTTAGACAAATATCTCTATTGCAGTACACCCTGTTTTTTTTATTTCATAAAGATAAAATAAATGAGCAACTGAAATTCAATTCAATCTTAATTAATAAAGAATTAACTTGTCCAGTTAGTATCACGTTGATAGAATTATAGTTTTGATTAGTAATTATGATATTTTTTATGTTTTAAAATATTTTTTTATTATGAAATTAAAGAAATAAATCAAAATATCAAGTGCAAAATTAAATTAATTTTTTTTCTTTTGATTCTTTCCGTAGAATCTCTTTCTCCAAATTCACAACTCTGATATTCTTTATATTTTAAAATAAGAAATAAATCAAAATATTAAGTGCAAAATTATTTTTTTTTCTTCCGATTCTTTCCGTAGAATCGCATTCTCCAAATTCACAACTCTGATATAGACTATAGCAATTAAGTAATTATCTTACCTGAACAAATTCCCGTTATAGACACATTTTTCAGTACCTAAAATTCAAATTTGTGCAAAACGGGAACAAACCCAATGATGTTATCATAATCAAAATTGAGCTACCATTGTTGTTCAGCAAAGACTTCGGGACTAATTTAGAAAAAAAGTGGCACGTTTACAGAATTTTATAATTATTTTTCTAAATGTTGGTGGAAAAATACTCAAACACTTTTCACATTCGAAATTTGATTTTTAAAGTTTATACACAACACCTTTGGATAACCAAAAATATTTATAAAATTCGGTACGTCAAATCACCTTTTACCAGTTAACCTGGGAGCATTAAATGAAAGGTATTTGGATAACCAAATATATTTATAAAATTCTGTACGTCATATCACCTTTTACCAGTTTATAAGCAGGGAACTATTAAATGAAAGTCCCGCAAGGGTCAGTTTTAGGTCCATTTCTTTTTCTTATCTATATCAATGATATAACTGAAAACATACAAAATCAAATAAGACTGTTTGCAGATGACACATCCTTGATTGTTATTGTAGATGCTGACACAGTCAGCCCAGCAGTATCTCTTACTGATGATCTTGAAAAAATAAGGCAATGGTGTCATCAATGTCTAGTTGAATTTAACCCTACGAAGACAGTAAATGTTAATTTTACTAGAACTCAACGAGTACACCCAAATATCTCATTTGGGAATACAATGAATAGTATTTCTC